>NC_133655.1:4663058-4963058 GCF_009905375.1 Apium graveolens
TAAGTAAGACTCGCATCATTGTCTTAACAGTTTCTTTGCCTTCAGTATCGAGATAAATTTCTTTTCATGCCTTTGTCCTTGATAATTTACCCTGTTGTTATCCTCTGTATACATCACAATCTTTTTCTTCTTACAGTCAATATTTGCCCTATGTTGGGACAACCAATCCATTCCTAAAATTATATCGAACTCTCCTAGCTCGAAAGGTATTAGGTTAGTCGAAAAAGAATGCCCGTGGATTTCTTGTTGACACTTAGGACAAAATTGACTCACTGAGACTTTATCCTGATTAGCCACTTCTATAGTCAAAGGTTCGGCTAAGTCTTATAACATTAATTCCATTTTATTCACACAATCCTTCGATATAAAAGACTTAAATGCTCCTAAATCAAATAAAACTTTAACAGGTACGGAGTTGAGAGAAAGCGTACCTGTAACCACATCTGAATCCTGAGCATTGGATCTCTTGGTCATCTTGAAGGTTCTGGCTCTAGCTGTACTCGATGCGGGTCCTTGAGATGCACTACCTCCAATACTGCCTTGGGTAGCAGTCTTACAATTCCTAGCAAAATGTCCAACCTTACCACAGTTAGGGGTGAGCAAAAATTTTCCGAAACCGCCCAAACCACCCGTTTCAAACCGTCCAAACCGAAATTTACGGTTTTATAACGGTTTGGATTGGTTATGGTTTCATTTTTTTAAAAACCGAAAAATAATGGTTGGGTTTGGTTTTGTATTTTATATTGACCGATATAACCGAACCGCAAACCGATAACCAAACCGCCCGTTATACCCGGACCACCCGAATAAATAAATAAATAAATATATATATATATATATATATATATATATATATATATATAATATTTAAGTGATAGTGTGATTGATACAATAGGGAATAGACACTGGAATTTAAAGTTTTAAGTGTTATATACTTATATGGGCCGACCCATTATCTAATTTGCATACGGCTTTGTACTTGAAAAGATTTCACAGTTTTAATTTTTAATCTCTTGAGTCACTTAGTCTCTCACTCTCTCTGTCTAAGTTTTAACCCTAAAAAAAGCCGCTCCCTCTTCACTTTCTCTCAAACACATAACAATTCTACATTTCTAGAGTTTTAGGTCTACACTTCTACATCTCAAGTCTCACTCAAGCCTCTTTCAAGTCTTGATTACTCATATATTATAGGTTTGATTTCTAATTTTTATGCTTGTTAGTTATTCTTCTTCATTGTATATTTGTATATATAAATATAATATATATCTTCATTCTTTGATTTCGAACTTGAGTTTCTTTGATTGGATTGCTTTGGATTGATTTAGTTTCTTTGTTATTTCTTGAACATTATCATATTTGTTTGATAAAAGTCCTGTGAGAACACATATGTTTAAATTTTATTGTATGGTAAGTTCTTTTAACTTATCAATTTCACTTGTTTAATAATGCAGAGAATACAATTATGTCGAGTCCATCGATTAATATTGTGGAACCTGAAATCAATTTCACTTTGCGCTCAGAGTTGGTTAAAGACCCCAAAACAGCCTGTACAACTCCGTGAAATGCTTCTAGACTTGGAAAAATATGAAGAAATAGCGCAAGGTACAAAGTAATAAACTGTGTATTATTACAAGCACTGCCTGTCATTACTTTTGTGATTATTAATATGAGATGCTGACATGTTGTAACTGTTTGATATTCAATTATTACAGATTTAGATGAGGCTGTTGAGGCCGGTGAAAAAGATGGTATTTAACAAGTAGATGGAGATTGAACAGACCCTGCAAATCAACATGCTAAATAATTCAGATTTATGGTTGTGTACTTGTGTGATGGACTCATGGAGTCATGCTAAAGACTGTAATTTTATATTTGGTTGTAATTTGATTTTTTATTTATGTTATGTAGTCAGTAGTCAAGACTATTAGTTCTATTTCTTTTGGTGTTAGTTCCATTTCTTTTTTTTTGAAAGCCACCTCCAGACTGGTATGCCTTTTGACAGCGCCTACACATTGCAAATTGCAACCCATGAACTGATTTGTCTTCTCCTTCCATACATATATGATATATTACATTTATGGGCAGGACACACAAAAAATTCCCCAGAATGGATTTTCAGTTAAAGTTCTTTAGTTTTCAATGTATCACAAGGCTGGAGGAGTTCGGCAACACAATTTGGATGGTAGAAATGACCACAATCTGCATTGGCACACTGGAAGACCTACAATGGCGAGAATTTTTGTCAGCATAACATACTTGTCCATTTCAGACTTACATTTTTATTTTAACGGTTTAAAACCGAAACCGCCCAAACCGAACCGTTATAATTTGGGTGGTTATGGTTATATACTAATGGTCATGGTTACGGTTATGGTTGGCCGGATTGAAAAACCGAAAAATATGGTTATGGTGGTTTTGTTGTCCAAACCCAACCGTTTCATCCGATGCTCACCCCTAACCACAGTTATAGCAAGTAACTACGGGTTTCTCCGAGTTGCACTCCGATGCATAATGACCCTTCTGATGACATTTGAAACACTGAACATCCCTTCTGCACAGACCACTATGTCTCTTGCCACATAACTTACAATCCACCGCTTAATTGACTGACTGAGTTGGAGTGGAAGCAACTGAAGTAGTAGTAGGCCTGGCCTGGGGAATAATCTGTCTTCTGAACCTCCTATTTATATTCCTTCTGAATGGCTTTGGAAACTTCTGATTGGATTCCCCTTGATCCGCCGTATCCGTACCACCATCAAATTTTCTCTTTTTATCGTCCCTTTCCTCGGCGGCTAACTTCTGGTCACTCTCTATTACTAGAGGGGCTTGGACAACTGAGGTATATGTCTTGAGCTGCAAGGCTACAACTCCACCGCAGATTTCTAACTTCAATCCCTGCTGGAACCTTCTTGCAAAGTCATCATTTTTGTGACCTTCGCACAAAAAGGTGATATTTTTATCCATCAGCCTTCAATTATTAACATTTACTAAATTACCATATTTTTCATCGCTCATTTTACAAGGTCCATTAACTTACCCGCCTTTTTCTTCGGATTAAATATTAAATACATACTCGCTACATCCAAATATGTCAAATTAATCATTCACAGTAGAAATAACTCAACTTGTCCCCTAGTCACTGTAGAAATGACTCAACTTGGCCACTAATTAGAAAATTCGTTTGATACAAATTTTCAACTTCTTAATAACTGAATTGATGCAATTTCTCAAATTTATGAATAAACTGATTCATTTTTGCAATAAATGACTCACTTAATATATTTCAATGGAACAATGAAACGACTTTAATATTGATCCTTTTTTTTAACTTGTCTTAATTTCCGTACCCTGCCTGAATGCAAACTATCCATTGGGACGATACGAAGAGAGTAAAATACATAACATATCGGCGAACAATGTAACCATCCATTTTGTTTCTATTGTGACTTAATTTCGATCAGGTTTGCTAATATGCTCAACTGAAAGAAGAGAGAAGCCTCATGAAGATTATGGGGTGTGACACTGTGACTTGTAGTAACGATACTGGACTTTCATCGGTTTTGTTAACTTGATCTTTCTGTAACCACAGCAGACTAGTACCACCAATATGACAATCAAGAGCAAGTAGTTGGCCTCAAATCTTGTCATATTTGTTTAATAAGGGATTCTGATGGGATTTCTTTGTGGTGCATTCTTGACAGGATCAAAGAGATGAATCTGAATGATGATTGGTTGTTATTTCTTGTTTTACCTGAATCTTTGGAATCTTCATCGAAGTTGAAGTAAAGATCTTGTTAATGTCAACAAGATGTTGTGAACTCTTGTTTTCTAAATATTTTTACATTGTACAAACAGAATCTTATGTAAACCAATAAATTTCTTGTGTTAAGTCATAACCATCTTGTGTTAAATCACAACCAATGATGCTAAGTAAGCATCTGGAATGTCACTAATGTTGGAGTTAGGATTACTACTAGTCACTGTCTCGCTGGATTGAAATCGTGAAACCTGATCAAATGTTCAATCATCATGAATCATCTCTGGTTCATGATGGCTTCAACAACTTCCTACACTCTGGAATATTGTCTGTAGCAACACCATTAGTGTGTGACATTATAGTCTGTCCAAGAAACGCAATATATGACAAGATCAACGTCTTCAACATCTCTAACTTGTTTTCCAAAGCTACTCTAGTGCACGTAAATGAGTTGGTGCATCATTTGGAACAACCTGATATCATTACTGCGGGTGTTTATGGGTTTTTTTAGTGTAAGCAGAATATTAATTCAGATGTGTAACTAGTGTAGGCAACTTCTATAGATATCTGTTCTAAATTTAAGCACGTACAAGATGATGCAATTTGCAAAATCAATAATAAAACCAGAGCAATTTAATCAAAACAAGTATAAAAATGATCACCAGTTTCACCAATCAACTGTACTACATCCAGAAATGAGCCCAGAAATGAACTACAGTCTACAGTCTACAGCACATAGAACTTTGTCATCTATGTTATCCAATTTAAAACTTATAAGATGCTTTTGTTCTTCCCCCCTACAAGTTTTGTCCCGGGGGAGGGGGCACTTTGAAACAGAAAAGAAAAAAGGGCATACACTTATCTTGCTTAGCGCAGGTTCTTAGGAGGGTAGGATGACCGCAGCTAACCACAGAGCCAACTTAACTGTTTTGCACATTGAAAGATACACTGAAAGAAACATCAACCTAAACGTCAATAATATAACTCAAAAGGTATTTGTTTCAAGTGTATGATCTGCGCCCCTGATGAAGTTTTGCAGTATTGTAACATCTCTTTTGTCATTGCTGCTGCTGCATCCTTTTTTAAGACGCTAGCAACGTAGTTGATATACATTGTTTTCAATTGCGGAGAATGGGCAAGTAAATACTTGATTAGGTCCAACTCTGTTCTTTGACCTTTGAGATGACAGATGGTCACAATTTCAAGCTGATCTATGGTACAATCTTCAGAAACGTTTACCCAATAATTGTTGAGATTCCCTTCACCAGCATCCTTTCGAAGCCAATCCACCTAATGAGTTATGGTTAATATATGTTTTGCAATTGTCAAACAATAACTTTGGTGACACATTATAAGTTCAAGCGGATTGCACTCACCAAGATATGTAGCTTGCTCAAGTTGGGAGCACTCCGAATCATACAAAGCAAACAAGAAACCTCAGACACACGAGTTAAATGTATATCAGTGAAAGTCAGAGTCTTGAGGTAATGCAGTGGATGAGGAAATTTATTTGGAGAACCTCCTGCAGCCAAGTACTTCGAAACAAGTCGCAAACAAAGAGCAGAAAAACAATTAGATGTTGATTAGAAAAATAAAGTTACAGTAGATGGTGTAAGGAGAATTTGAACATTACCGCAATGAAAGAAGTTGATATGGTGATTTTCTCAATTTTATTTAAACAACCGAAAACCTTAACCACATTGGATGTTTCTGACGGCATTTCCATATCATAAGCCACCATGCAAGAAAATTCTATAAGGTTTTCTAACCCAGCTAACGAATATTCTGAAGGCATTTTGGTATACAGCTGACGTAGGTATTTGAGATTAGGAGCACGAAAGTTGATAGGTAAGAGTCCTTTGCAACGGAACAAGTTCAACCTCTCAAGCACAGGGCAATTGAAGACATTTTGTTCTGAAGTAGAGACATCTGTTAAGACGATTTCCTTCAGAAAAGTCAATCCTCCAAATGCAGGTGTAGAGGGGAACCAAACATTTTTTAGGCCCTTTAGATAAAGTTGCTTGATACCCTTACTTGAGAATAACGGAATCCACTGACCAAAACAATCAAGGATTATCTTGGCATCGCAAAAACCAGGAAAACAGAGAGAAAATCTGAGAATGGGGCCATTGTGGAGTAGGAGAACATTACTTATCACACTAACAAATTTAAGAGCTGCTAGTTCTAGACCACGCGATCTGCCAATATAACGTGACTTTTCACTTAAGATGTCTTCATCAAAAACAAGATTTGGAATAGTAGTCCAACAATTC
Organism: Apium graveolens; assembly: GCF_009905375.1. NCBI lineage: Eukaryota > Viridiplantae > Streptophyta > Magnoliopsida > Apiales > Apiaceae > Apium > Apium graveolens. The sequence continues at coordinate 4,669,089 of NC_133655.1, forward strand.
CTCCAATTCCTCGCCAAGATACTGCTTCTCAGTGCATCTCGTATAGGCATAAAACAAAGGATAGTTTCTTGTACATTCCGAGGCAGCACACTGATCCTATCTTCCTCAATATGAGTACGACCGACCTTTCTCTTACTAGACTCATCCATTCTCATCTGCAATAAGAAAACGCGTCATAATTTACTAATGATGCCTCATCCATTTATTAACATTTTACTTTTTATGATGTCTCGTCCGATTGTGAAATAATGATATAAATACCGAGTTTTCAATGAACATTAACCAAAATACCCATTTTCAAGCACTTCGGAAAATTCTACCCATTCAATTACCCTAATGTCAAATGCGTATTTTATATCACTACGCCCATCTCCTTTTCTTTTTCAACCCCTTTTATAAAAACACACGCCACGATATCTCGGTACTCCTCTTATATGAGAATATACTATGAATATTTCAAGCTAGCTGATTACATAATTAGAAGGCGAATCTGATTTAGTGAGGAAATTCTGAAGTGTTGGATAGCATATAAATGTCGTACATGTGTACATCTGTGAGGTTGAACGGGAAAGGTAGTACGCATTTGACAACGGGGGTCTTTGAATGATAGACATTACTAATTTGGTTTCAATAAGATACCCCAAATCCAAATGCATATGAGGTAGTATAATATTACTAAACAATACTATAACCAAACATGTGTATTGCTCAATACTCCAACAACAAATGCATAATTAACAATACCCCAACATCAAATGCATATTCCATTCGAGAATTACAACCATACTCTAACCAAACATGCGTATTACACAATACTCCAACAACAAATGCGTAATTAACAATACCCCAACATCAAATGCATATTCCATTCAAGAATTACAACCACTCCCTTTCAAAATTATCATTTTTGTTACCTTTGTACAAAAAAGTGATATTTTTATCAATCAAGTTCCAATTGTTAATATTTACTAAATAACGTATTTTTATCAACTACTTTTTTTTGAGATAAAGAACTACTTTTTTATTATTTCCAGAGCAAAAGAAGATTGAAAAGATAAATTTGCCCTAGCATTCATAATCAAAGCCCCGAGGGAAAAAAAGGTGAGTGTAGTTTGATATTTTCAAACTGTTTTGCTTAATATTTCCCAATATATATTCTCTTTTCCTTTTCTTTACTTGTCATAATTTTCGTACCAAATCCGAACGTTAACCATCTATCGGGACGAAACGAAGGCAGTCTAATGTAAAATATATCGACCCTTTTTATACAACCACATGCAGTCATATCTTCGTCCTTCTCTTCTATAAAAATATGCCAGGAATATATGATAGCATAGATATTCCAAGCTAGCTTATTACATAATTAGAAGGCGAATCTGATTTAGTGAGGAAAATTCTTAAGTGTTGGAATCTTATCAAGTACAATATTACTACACAATACTACAAAATACTGTAACTAAACATGCGTATTGCACAATACTCCAACAATGCATAATCAACAATACCCCGACATCAAATGCAAATTCCAATCAAGAATTACAACCACTCTCTTTCAAAATTACCTTTGCACAAAAAAGTAATAATTTTATGCATCAGCTTCCAATTATTAACAAATACTAAAATAACATATTTTTCATCGCAAATTTAGTGAAGTCCAGTAACTTACTAACTTTCTCTTCATTTTACCCACTTTTTCTTCATGTTAATTATCACACATCACTCGTTACACCCATGTATACAAAATTAATCACTCGCTATTATAGAACTAACTCAAATTAGCCGTTAACTTGTAAATTTGTGTCAACTTTTCAATAACAAATTAATACAAAACATATCGATTTGTGACTTAATTTCGATCGGTATACCAATTCAACACTAATAACAAATATTTACACCAATGAATTAGAAGAATGGTGATAGCACATGTAGACGCTGTTTAGATAGATAATAATTTAAAAAAATTGTAAGTAAACACAGAGTATATTAAAGCAAGCACGGAGTCGATAAAACTTACGTTGCGAATGTGCCGAAAGAGGAGCGAAGCTTCATCAAGAATTGCTGAAATGTGGGCGCTTTCGGACAAATACAAATATTTATGTGCAAATGTAATGAAAATTTTAGATGTTAATGGGCTAATGGCTAATGGGCTTCTTTACACATGTTGTCTCCGGCCCAATTCACTGAACCCCCGATATAGCTATATATCACCTAAATTTAACATATTTGGTTCGGTTTTGTTCGATTCGATTTAGCGAGTTTTGGCGAATTAAGACATTTCTTATTAGTGAACTCGAGAAATAAAGTAACATTATTTTTTCTTTTTTTTGCTAAGCAACATTTTTTCTATTTAAACTTTACTTCTTACAACTTACATAATTAAAAATATATTTATGTATTCTTTCATATAAAGTATATCACTCGTATTACTTGCAAATGACTAATATCTAATAACATGTTGATCAATTAATTGTAATAATAAATGGTCAATGTAAAAGAAATGTCAAGTATTCAACATTATTTTTAAAGAAAAGCAATAGACAATCTATTGAAAAGCATGATAATTTCATAATTATTTGATGAGATTTAACACTAATTTAGTTATTGATTATAGGATATAATTGTTTTACGTGATATAATCATAAATATAAAACTGTGTGTGTATTGATGCGGTTCGGATCGGAAGCGGGTTGGGTTAAGGTCAAACCAAAACCAACCCATAACCCGCGGATTTTTAAAGTAGTTGAACCGTAACCGCAAATCATATTTTAAATTCGGTTTGGGTAGGTTAAATATTGATTCGGTTTATGCGGATTATGTGGTTTGGGTAGGAGCATCAAGCTCTTTGACTTTTCCAATTCATATCCCGCCAGATTTTTAGAAAAGGAAGAATTGGCACTTGAAATGTAAAAAAGATTTAATGGGATGTCTTTGTGGTGCATTCTTGACCGGATCAAAGAGATGAATCTGGATGATAATTGGTTGTTAGAGCATCTCCAAGACTCCAACCCTTCTTCCCCTTAACTAATAAGTTCCAGCTGTCACTCTACAGTATCACTTATAGCCAATGTCTCCAATTTTTTCTTCTCCAACCGCCTAAACCCCTTAGCATAAATTATAGCCATTCTGATATGTTTGACTATATTTATTGAAGGACTCCACATCTGTAGCTAATTATCCACATCATCTCCCGCTGCTTTATTTCTTCTCCCGCCACATAATTTGCGCTGCTTTATTTCTTTTCCCGCCACATAATTTGCAAGCACATGTATGTATTTTCAATCTCTTCTTTTTGTCTTCTTTTTGTTTAATTTGTATCAAATTAGGGATTCAGTTATGACTTTGTATGTGCTATGATTTGTTGAAACCTCCTACAATCAGTGTTCTAAAAATCCCCGATTTTTAAAAAAATCCTCGATTAATCCCCGATTAATCCCCTACAAAGTATCCGACCGATTCGATCTTTGAAATCCGATTTATTTTTACGAATTTTTCTTTATTGCAGTATATATAATTTTTTATTAAAATTAAAATACTATATTAATTTTAAAATGAATAATTATAGAAATTATGATATAATAAATATATATTTGTTAATAAATAACTAATATAATCATAATAATATATTAAATATATTTTAATATTATAATACATTTGATTTTTACTCCGATTAATCCCCGATTTTCAATCAATCCTAAATCGGTAGCTCGACCGATCTTCCCCGATTCCCGATTTTTACAACACTGCCTACAACTGAATTTATCAAGGTATTTTTCTTTATAGGAAACTAAATTAGGAGGTAGCACAACAGTTATTAATATTAATATCAATCGAGTAATATTAATATTAATATGCATGAATATATCAAATTTTTGGTCGAAGAAATAAAAACTGAGAAAGTTAATTTCTATACTGACGAATGTGTACTTTATTGTTTATGAATAGTTGAAGTTTGCAACCTTGTGATGTTGTATTTTATGGGAAAGGAATCTAGCAAATTTGTACTTGTTATAGACTTATAGGAGAGATGAGATACAATAATAATTTGATGTATTTACTGGCGGATATATATTATCGTTGCCCTTGTAGAAATGTTTTTATAAGACTCGATACTCAAACTCTTAATCAATCAAGTATTATTTTGATTGTAGAAATTGTATTTTTCTACTTAAAGCTCTATAACCTGTGAAAGAGGCATGTATATGTGATAGGGAAAAAATATGGCAGTGGCAGGATCTTGATAGATCAGAGGAGCTGTGTTTTTTGACTAGCAGAAGTGGTGAAGTGACTTTATTATTTTGAGTGAGTCCACTTAGTGATCACAATCTTGTAAATTATATTATAACAAAATAGATCACAACAATCCTACTTTTAGATGTTATAACTTTTCTGGTGAGATTCACCAGGACTCCTTGTCTCCTTAACAGAACTTGATATTAACACTCTAATTGTTACTTTATGCTTGACTTAGTTTTAACATTAAATAGGTAATTTCCTAGACATGCTGCAAGTGTGTTGGAAAGATCTGAGTTTATTAAGTTCTGATGAATGCATCTACAAAGATGTTGTTCAATACGTATCCGTATTAACAGTGCCTTGATTTACTTCATCTTTAGAAGGTTGGAGAGACAATGACGATGTACGAGGATATACAAAAAGAGAAATTTCCTTTCATGCAGTATTGGAATGAGTTGCGCCATTCACCAAAATATGCGGCTACCTTGGAAAAAAAAAAGCTAAACATGAAGGAGAATCAGCCGTCTTCTCCATCAGTTGATAGTCCAGAATCTGCCTATATGGAATCTGAAGAAGGAATGGAGCGTCCAATAGGAAGAAAAGCTGCGAAAAAAATTAAAAAAAAACTGCATATGATGCATTAGATGGAGAAAGCTTAGAAATTCTTAAATCGATGCAGAAAGATGCATTAGTTGTTGCTTCTTCGAGAACTGAATCTATAAAAATGAGTTTGCGGCTTCAGAAAGCAATGATGCAAATGCAAAAGGAGGAGCAGAAAAGGCATATGAAGATGATGCAATTACAAAAAGAAAATGCAAAAGGAGGAGCAGAAAAGGCATATGAAGCTGATGCAATTACAAAAAGAGAAATTGCAGCTTCGCTTAGAAAAGGAGGAGCGCGAAAGACAAAGGAAGGATCGTGAAAGGCACATCATGGCAATGGATACTAGTAAAATGCTAATTGGTCAAAGAAAATATTATGATGCCTTGAAAGCTAAAATCTTGAAAAATGTTTTGTAATTTATTTTGCGCTTGTTATGGAAAATGTACTTGATTAATTTGGTTTGCGCTTGTTATGTAATCGAATTTAGTATACTTCATTTAATATAATGATGCTTACTATTTTGTCTATCTTGAAGCATATTATTTAAAAGATAAATTACAAAACACATAAAAAGAAATTACATAACAAATATAATTTTAATTCAGGTCACCGCCATGGATCTGCCAAAGATGTTCTATAAGATCATTTTACAATTGAAAATAAGCTGGTTTGTTTCGAATTTGTTGATGCACCTGTATGTATTCTCGTAGATTATTCGGATGATTGCGAATTCGAGTAACAACTGGTATTTCGACATCCGAATCAAAGTGTTCTTCTTCGAGGGATGATTCCCTTTCATCGTCAATGATCATATTGTGCAATATTACACAAGTAGTCATAATATATTTCATTGTTTCGACATCCCAAAATCGTGATGGACGACAGATCATTGCAAATCGAGATTGTAGCACTCCAAATGCTCTTTCAACATCTCTTCTAATGGACTCATGTGTAGCTGCAAAATACTTTCTTTTGTTATCTTGAGGTTTTGGAATAGTTTTTACAAACGTTGGCCAAGAAGGATATATGCCATCAGCAAGATAATATCCCATGTTATATTCATTCTCATTGATGGTATACTTCACTTCAGGTCCGCGGCCTTCAGCCAAATCTTCAAATAGATGAGACCGGTCTTATACATTGTTGTCGTTTAATGATCCTGGAAGCCCAAAAAAAGAATACCAAATCCATTTTGAAGCTATGGCTTCTAATATTATAGTTGGTTCATGAACATGACCTGTATACATACCTTACCAAGTAGTTGGATAATTTTTCTATTTCCAGTGCATACAGTTGATACTATCCAGCATTCCAGGAAAGCCTCGTTGTTCATTCTCTGCCAATAATTTAGAGACATCTTGTTCATTTGGTCGTCTCAAGTATTCTACTTCAAATATTTCCGCAATTGCTTTAAGAAATCTTCTTAGACTCTCTATTATTGTATTCTCACTAATACGTACGTAATCATCAACAACATCAGCTGTCGTTCCATATGCAAGCATCCTCAGTGCAGATGTCATTGTCTGAAGAGATGACAGTCCAGGAACTCCTACAACATCAGTTCGTTGAGTAAAATAGTAATCATGAGTTGCAACTGCTTCCTCAATTCGTAGAAATAATGATCTACGCATTCGAAATCTTCGACGGAATTATGTTTCTGTGTACGTATGTGTATTAGAAAAATAATCATGATACCGTCTAGTATGACCTTCTTCCCTATTTCGATTAATCACACGATGATTCACAATAAAACCACCATGATGTGGGATAAAATTCACTCTCTAACGTTGATAATGAAGGTGTACAACAACCATTCTCATTCTTGCATCATGCTCTTCTTCTTCGGGTTGCATAATATCAAGAATCATTTGTGTGGTGTTATCATTGAGTACGGTGTGTTGAAATATTTTAAGTTTGTGTTTTACTTCGTTCTTGATCTATATAATTAATAGGAAGTTCAGATGAAGAGATCTTAAAATTATTGTCCTTGCTGTGGACCATTTACAAAAATGAATTTTGCCAATGTATTTTCACATCAACTAGTCAAGTGTATTTTCATATCAACTAGCCAAAAAAGCAAAGCCGCTAAAACCGAGAGTTTTTACAAAAAGGTGAAGATGAGTGGTAATCTCAATTGTTTAATTGAGTTGTCACTTTCATTATCTTTTAACGTATAATAACTTATTTAAAATTTTACAAAATATATTTTTATTGAAAACCTATTGTTTAGGATTAAAATATACTATTTCAAAAAATAGCCAACCAAAACACAATGTCTTACGGATTCAACAAATTTTAACCAACCATTTTTTTATATTATTATAGTTAACCAGAAACTTTGGAATCTTCATCCAAATTGAAGTAAAGAATTAAGAACTTGTTAATGTCAATAGCATGTTGTAAACTCTGTTTAATTTCTACATATTCTTACATAGTACAAAGAGAATCTTTTGCGTTATATTGCTAACTAATAAAATTTCTTGTGTTACATGACAAGATCAACTTCTTCAAAATCCAATAAAGGTTTTAGAATTGCACTCGAGTATCCACTAGTACAAACACCAGTCTGGAATGTTGTTGAACTTTCCAGTTAACACCACCTTTGAACTTTGATGGAATGTTGTTGAACTAATGAATCATTCGAACTGTCACTAATCTTGTTTTTTGATTTGATCATCTCTTCTTAAAGTGAAATTTCATGAAGATCAGAAGAAAATCGACGGGCATGATGGATTCAACAACTATCTACACCATTAGTATGTTACAATCTGTCCAAGAAACGCAATACATGACAAGATCAACTTCTACATCCTACCTAGGTTCTTACAAGGCATCTCCTATAAATTCGAGAATGCTAGTGTAGTTTGGCGTCATACTTTTTTATCTGTTCTGATATGTGGACTTCTCATAAACACATCTCCTATAAGATTGCCAGGATAGCGGACTGATACAATCATGTCCATCTAAAACCTAGAATATTCTTATTAATATTTACCATAAACTTTTTCATTGTAATGCTATAAATAGATCTAATCCAAAATAGAATTGCACTTGATTAAACTCTTAATAATGAGGTTCAAACAGCTAATGCATGTACACCAAATTTAAGCACGTACAAGATGATGCAATTTCCATAATCAATAATAAAACCAGAGAAATTTAACTGAAACAGGTAATAAATATGATCACTAGTTTCACCAATCAACCGTACGTCGCCCAGAAATGAGCTCAGAAATGAACTACAGTCTACAGCACATAGAACTTTGTCTTCTATGTGATCCAAATAAAAGCTTATAAAGATACATATGTTCTTCCCCCTACAGGTTTTAGTATTGTTCTAGTCCCTGGGGGGCAATTTGAAACAGAAACGAAAAAAGGGCATACACTTATCTTGCTTAGAGCAGGTTCTTCGGAGGGTAGGATGACCGCAGCTAACCACAGATCCAACTTAACTGTTTTGCACATTGAAAGATACACTGAAAGAAACATCAACCTAAACGTCAGTAATATAACTCAAAAGGTATTTGTTTCAATTGTATGATCTGCGCCCCTGATGAAGTTTTGGAGTATTGTAACATCTCTTTTGTCATTGCTGCTGCTGCATCCTTTTTTAAGACGCTAGTACTATAGTTGATGTACATCGTTTTCAATAGCGGAGAACGGGCAAGTAAATACTTGATTAGGTCCAACTCTGTTCTTTGACCTTTGAGATTACAGATGGTCACAATTTCAAGCTGATCTATGGTACAATCTTCAGAAACGTTTACCCAATAATTGTTGAGATTCCCTTCACCAGCATCCTTTCGAAGCCAATCCACCTAATGAGTTATGATTAATATATGTTTTGCAATTGTCAAACAATAACTTTGGTGACACATTATAAGTTCAAGCGGATTGCACTCACCAAGATATGTAGCTTGCTCAAGTTGGGAGCACTCCGAATCATACAAAGCAATCAAGGATTATCTTGGCATCGCAAAAACCAGGAAAACAGAGAGAAAATCTGAGAATGGGACCATTGTGGAGTAGGAGAACATTACTTATCACACTAACAAATTTAAGAGCTGTTAGTTCTAGACCACGCGAACTGCCAATATAACGTGACTTTTCACTTAAGATGTCTTCATCAAAAACAAGATTTGGAATAGTAGTCCAACAATTCCTCCAATTCCTCGCCAAGATTCTGGTTCTTACTGCATCTCCTATAGGCATAAAACAAAGGATAGTTTCTTTACATTCCGAGGCAGCACACTGATTCTATCTTCCTCAATATGAGTACGACCGACCTTTCTCGTACTAGACTCAGCCATTCTCATCTGATATAAATACCGAGTTTTTAATGAACATTAACCAAAACACCTATTTTCAAGCACTTCGGAAAATTCTACCCGTTCGATTACCCTAATGTCAAATGCATATTTTATATCACTACGCCCATCTCCTTTTCTTTTTCGACCCCTTTTACATAAACACACGCCACAATATCTCTGCATCTCTTCTATGAATATACTATGAATGTCGTACCCCTTTTACATAAACACACGCCACAATATCTCTGTGCATCTCTTCTATGAATATACTATGAATGTCGTACATGTGTACATCTGTGAGGTTGAACTCGAAAGGTAGTACGCATCTAACAACTAGGTCTTTGAATGATATCTATAAGATACCCCAAATACACATGTATATCAGGTAGTATAATATTACTAAATAATACTCTAACCAAACATGTGTATTGCCCGGTACTCCAACAGCAAATACGTAATTAACAATACCCAGTATCAAATGTGTATTCCATTCGAGAATTACAACCATACTCTAACCAAACATGCGTATTACACAATACTCTAACAACAAATGCGTAATTAACAATACCCTAACATCAAATGCATATTTCATTCAAGAATTACAACCACTCTCTTTCAAAATTATTATTTTTGTTACCTTTGTACGAAAAAAGTAATATTTTAATCAATCAGGTTCCAACTGTTAACATTTACTAAAATAACATTATTTTCATAGCAAATTTAGTAAGGTCCAGTAACTTACTAACTTTTTCTTCCTTTAACCCACTTTTTCTTCGTGTTAATTATCAGACATTACACCCCTGTATACAAAATTAATCACTCGCTGTTGTAAAACTGACTCAGTTTAGCCACCAACTTGAAAATTTGTGTCAAACTATGGACCAACTAATTTGATATAAATTTTCAACTTCTCAATAACAAACTAATACAAATTTTCAAATTTGTGACTAAACTACGTTGTTTTTGCAATGAATGGCTCACTTGTTATATTACAGATTTTGGTATTCAGACAAATGTTATTTCCAGAACTACTTTTTTTTTTGAGATAAAGAACTACTTTACTTTTTTTTGAAATAAAGAACTACTCCATCTGTCCCTTTCGATTGTTTACATTTTTTAGAAAGTTTCTGACACGCATTTTAAGTTGCATAAAAAGTATTGTTCTATAATTTTTTATTACAAATTTGTTTTTCTGAATAAAAATTAAAATATTCAACTTTTATTCAGAAAAAGAAAATTGTAAAAATAAGTTATATAACTATATTTTTATGCACCTTAAAATACGTGTCAGACACTTGCTCAGAAATGTAAACAATTGGAAGGGACCGAGAGAGTACTTTTTTATTATTTCCGGTGCAAAAGAAGATTAAAATGATAAATTTGCCCCCACATTCACAATCAAAGCCCCGAGGAAAAAAAATGTGAGTGTAATTTGATATTTTCAAACTGTTTTGCTTAACATTTCCCACTATATACTCCCTTTTCCTTTTCTTTACATGTCATAATTTTCGTACCAAATTTGAACGTTAACAATCTATTGGGACGAAATGAAGGAAGTCTAATACAAAACATATCGATCTTTTTTATACAACCACACGCCATCATATCTCCGTCCTTCTCTGCTATCATATATTCCAAGCTAGCTTATTACATAATTAGAAGGCAAATCTGATTTAGTGAGGAAAATTCTAAAGTGTTGGATAACATATAAATGTTTATCTATATAAATATATGTGTTGAACCGGAAAGGTAGTATGCAGTTTTTGAGCACACATTATTGATATGGTTATCTTTAAGATACCCCTAATCCAAATGCGTATCAAGTACAATATCACTTCATAATACTCTAACCAAACACGCGTATTGCACAATACTCCAACAGTGCGTAATCAACAATACCCCAATATCAAATGCATATTTCATTCAAGAATTACAACCACACTCTTTCAAAATTATCGTTTTTGTTACCTTTGCACAAAAAAGTGATATTCTTATTCATCAGCTTCCAATTGTTACCATTTACTAAAATAACACATTTTTTATCGCAAATTTAGTAAGGTCCAATAACTTACTGATGTTTTCTTCCTTTTACCCACTCCACATCACTCGTTACACCCATGTATACAAATTAGTTACTCGTTGTTGTAGAACCGACTCAACTTATTAGCCGTTAACTTGAAAATTCGTGTCAACTTTTCAATAACAAAATAATGCAAATTTTCAAATTTGCGACTAAACTACATCGTTTTTGCAATGAATGACTCACTTGTTATATTGTAGATTTTGATATTCAGACAAATGTTATTTTCAAAACTAATTTTTTATTATTTTCAGAGCACAAGAAGATTGAAAAAATAAACTCCCCCCGCACTCACAATCCAAACCCTGGGAAAAAATAATTCTCGATATATATTCTCTTTCTCTTTCCTTTTCTTTACTTGTCATAATTTTATTTTGCATACCCAATCCGAACGTTAAGAATCTATAGGGACAAAATGAAGGGAGTCTCATACAAATCATATCGGACAACGATGTGATCATGTATTTGTGACTTAATTTCGATGGGGTTTACCAATTCAACACTAATAACAAATATTTACACAAACGAATTAGAAGTATTGTGACAGCCCATATACACGCTGTTTAGATAAATAATAATTAAAAAAAAAATTGTGCTGAAACTTACGTTGCTAATGTGGTGAAAGAGGGGAGAGGCCTCATGAACAATTGCTGAAATGTGGGCGCTTTCGGACAAATACAAATATTTATGTGGAAATGAAAATTTAGATGGTTAATGGGCTATAAAGGCTGCTGGGCTTTTTAGACCCATTGTCAACGGCCCAATAAACTAAAGCAAAAACCCACTCTCGACTAATTTTTGTGTACCCAATTTGTGTGTACCCAGTCCCCCACATCTAAGAGTATTTCCATCTACCATTGACTCCCTCTTTAAAAATAATATAAAAAATTAGTTTCCAACAAGATAATGTAGTTTCATCTTCAATATTAATCTTTAAATTCACTTCTTATAATATTATTTTATATTTAGAAGTACATTGAAGTTATAAAAGTACAAAAGACGGAAGAAAAACAAAGTGGATAGATTAATTTAATGTAAAATATAAGTTAAGAGTTAGTTGTCCCTCTTAAAAATAAATAAGCAAGTGAGGCTTTTACTGGGAGGAGTTACGAAGAGCCTATTTAAGTTACATTTTTTCTTTTCTTCTTTATTTTTTGAGTTACGAGTGTGCAATCACATTAATAAGGCTTTCAAGTGACTAGACATAATCAAACTCTATTTTTAATTTCTTTTTTCCTTATATTTTTAGTCATCGAAAGTAGTCAGCTGATTCTCTCTGCGTACTGTTCTTGGGTTTTGACATCTTGATCTATATTATTCAACTATTAGATTTTATCCTGAACCGCATTAGTCGGTATTTTTACGATTTTATCGAATTATTCGATTAACAATTACACATAGTACTATATTTTTAATAATATCTCGATTCAGTTGCTGATTCCAAATAGTACAAGGGGTTGAGTGAATCCTTAATTAATGTGACTGGTGTTAATTGTAATCAAGATAAAAGGTTGCGGCTTAATCTTGGATGTGATAATATGAGTTTTTGGCTCAGAGACATCTATACTATATTATTTATAACATATAGGTTCTCAAGTTTGAATCCTGTCAACAACAAATAATTATATTATTATTTATAAAGATATATATAAGTTCGTATGTTCGAATCATGTTAACAACAAATATTTATATTATTATATTTATAAGAATTCATATAAGTTTTCAGGTTCGAAAGTCACCAAGAACAAATATTTACATTATTATTTATGAATAAGATCTCATCAATTATATATTTTTATACTATTTGAAATTAATTTGAAATTATACACAATAAAATTATAATTATATAATCATTATTTAGTATTCTTAATACTTATATAGAACTTTAATAACATTGTATAAAATAGAAATAAAATATATAAATATTAATTAAACCCGTGTATCGCACGGGGTATAAGCTAGTTAATAATTAAGGAGAAAGATGGTTCTTACGGTATAGGTAAGTCCCATGTAAAAAAAATCATGGGACAAGGTATTGTCCCGCTTATTTTTACGTACATTGTATATCACTTTATACCTAAAACACACATATCTGTGCACACACAAGTCGAGGGTCTTTTGAAAAAACAACATCTTCATTATTTGGAATGAGGGTAAGGCTGCGTACTGTATACCTATAACACCCCCGACTTAAAATAATTATTAGATGGAATGAATAGAATAAATATTCTAATTATGTGTTACTTGACATATGTGTTCGATGTTTACATGCGATAAAATTTATGAATTTTAAATTTATATATCTAAAATAAAGTATAGATATTTTTTGATATTTTTTTAGCAATTTATATGTCATTATATGATTTTATAAATGATATAGATTTAATTACTTATTTTTCAAATTAAATATTGATTATTTTTGTTATTCCTAGTGGACTAACAATGAGATTTACAAAAGGGGGGGTTGAATGTAAATCTCAAAACATTTTCAAGTTTTGAGCAGTTTTAAAGGTTTTGTGTTCAAGATAAACAAGTGTGTGAATTGCTTTAAGTTAATACAGACAAATATATATTCAAGCACTAATATAAAGAACACAACAGACCTTAAAAACTTTTCTGGTGGATTTGTTGTTCCACCAGAGATGGTATTTCAGAAAATCTGTGATTGAAGATGTTGATCACAGCTGCGTCCTAGTACAAACTAGATGATTTTTCTCTCAAGATTTTTCTAAACAGCACTGGAAAAATTATTATCTAATTACTAGCTGCTACTTGGTTTATATATCACCAAGTGTACAAGTGAAGACAAAGATAAAAATACAATAATAAAATAAGTTCTCCACTTGTTTCTTCTCCATATCACTCAAGTACTTTGTTGACTATTGCCTCTTTGTACTAGAGTAGAACGGCTGCTTTTTCTGATGTTCCTGAAATTAGGCTTCCACATTTCAGTTATCTCTGTCAACCCATGTGCCTCTGTCTGCTGTTACAACTACCACTTATCAACTGCTATTTAACAGAACATCCGTTGAAGCCTTCATCCGTTGATGGCTTTATCCGTTGATGTGTTAGCAGTTGAAACTCTATCCGTTGAAGCTTTAGAGACATCCGTTGAAGCTTTATTTCTCATCCGTTGAAGGTCTTTAAGACATCCGTTGATACCACTTCATTTATACAAAATTACAAGGCATGAAATATTTACAATTGGCCTTCCTATTTGCATATCTTCTAGTAGTCAACATGACTTATATTTTCTCTCAACTTCTAAGAATTATATCTTAAATACAGAGACTGAAATGTGCTACAACACTAGACTTATTTCTAAGTAAAGCTGCACCATCAACGGATAGCCAAAGTGGTCTTATCCGTTGAGGCTGCAAACACTAAACTTCTACTTAAGTGTTTTGTTAAACATATCATCAAACTAATGCACATATATTCCTAACAATCTCCCCCTATTTATGTCTATAAGAATTATAGACATAAATTCAGGGTTAACTTGATGATAACAAAACACTTAACAAATATATGAATTGAAACTAAGTAGAAATTTAAAAGTGCTGCAAAAGTGTATGTACTAGGAGGTAATTGAAGATTTACAGAATTTCCAAGGGTGCTCCTTTAGTCTGAGCAAATCATCTTTTTCTTCTTTGTTCCCTTGTTTTCTTTCCTAGCCCTTTGTCATTTTCCTCAATTTGGAGTTGGAGTTGTCTGTAGAATTCAGCTTCATCTTCATCACTGATATCCAACTTAGATTGCATTTCCTTGAGAGTTTCATTGCTGGCAATCTTGAGTTGGTCTTCAAGTCTGAAAAATCTTCAGACTCCTTTATCATCTCTAAATTCCATCAACCAATGAGGTGATTTGTGGATTGTAATTCCCCTTTCTTGAATAAGTAAAGTTCTGGGCAAAGCATTGGGCTCCCTCCAAGTTTTTCTTATGTTGGCAATCTTGTTGAGAATTTCAGTCTTGGCAGTCCTGGTAAAGCCAGAATCCTTTTGTATGGCTGAAAAGACTCTGATCAAGGTAGAGTAGCCTTCATTCAGAATCCTGTAGAGAGGCCATGTTCTTTCCCCAGCTCCTTTGTATCTGAACACCAATCTCTCTGGTAGCTGTCTGTAGGCAGCTATTCCCCTTACATCCTCCAGCTCATCCAGATAGAGTTCAATATCTGAAATTTCTTTTATGTCACAGGTGTGAACATAATCATCTTTAGAAATGGGTGGCTTAGGCTTAGGTTTTTGTTTTTGAGTGAATTTCTTAGAGGTTAGGGGAGGTGTAGATTTGGATTTTCTTTTCTGTTTCTTTGGTAGTGGAAGAGTGGTTAAAAAGGTAGGCAATTTGATGGTGTCCCAATCAATAGGTTCCTCTTTTGGGATGATTAGTTCACCATGGATGTTTATAGTGGGATCAGCAACACAAGGTTCAGGTATGGAAGGTAGTGGTTTAGATATTGATTTAGTTTTTTCAGTGTTATCTTCACTCCTTCTATGTGCCTTGGCCTTTCTTCTGTTTCCCTTCTGCCATTCCTCTCTTTCCTCCATACTCTCACCAAATATACTCCCAAAAACCTCATCTAGGTTTGCAATCTTGTCTTCACCCCTGACTTCAATTCCTTTCTCTCCTTCAACTTGACTTGACTTTAGCTGTTGTTCAAGCTTTGCTTGTGCTCTTTTGTCAGCCTTGAGTTTTTCAGCTTCTTTCTTCAACCTTTTGGTTTTTTCCCTCTTGGCCTTTGGAAATTCGGGATGTCCTTGCATCACACAGATACTCTTTCCCTCTCTAAAGATAATGGCCATTTTCATTCTTTCAACTATGTCCTTGGTCTCCTTGTACTTTATGATGTTAGCACCCAAAACTTTGTCTTCATCAGGCTTTGGAAGAGGAAAGTCCACTTCTTTCATCTGAGCAAAGTCTGGGGGGTTCTTTGTGGAGTCCTTGCTGTATCTAGTGTTGGGCTTGAGAACCATAGGTTTTAGATTCTTGAAAGAAGTCTCTCCAACCTTATTCCTCCTTTCTGGCTTGTGCTCCATAATGATTGGTTCAACCTTTGTGCTATGTTTCACAGATATTGATTTATCTTGTGTTGAGCCAAACACTTGTTGCACCCTTTCATCAATTCTCCTCCTTTGCTCTTTCACTTGAATTTCAGCTGCTGCTAGCTGGATTAGGTCAATTCCATCAGGCTTTCCTTTGATTTGCATAATTGGAGAAGTAGTGATGGCAGGAACTAGTACTTTAGATATCTGGATTTTTGTAGATGGCTCTCCTTCCCCTTCCCTTTTTCTCTCCCCCTTTTTGTTATCATCAAGGAGAGGGGTCAAGCCTTGTGCCTTTGCCAGTTACATAAGTAGACTTGTTTGAGATTGTTGGTTGTGAAGAATGCTGGCCACAGAATTTTCAATAACTTGGACTCTGTCTTCTAACTTAGCCAGCCTCTTTTCAGTATTTGAATCCTTTTTCAATCTCAACAATAAGTCCTTCATTGTACCATAGGGCATGACTGAATCCAATTTTTCAGAATTGTAGGATTTCAAGTCAGCAATATCCTTCTTGAGTTCATCCACACTCAGATTCTGTCTTACTTGCTGCAACTTCATGAGATGCAGTGAGTCCAGGTGAGCTGTAAGGATTGCCTTGGTACCAGCATGTGAAGTTTTCTGAATGGCCTGTTGGATAGTACTGATTTGTTTGACTAAGGAGACATTGAATTGCCCTGATGTAGACTCCTTTGTCAAGGCCCATTCAGGTAAATTTGGAATAGAACTAGGGCCTTCATCTCCCCCTAAGTTCATGCTTCCATCAAAAGAAACAGAGTCATCATCATCAGAATTTACTCCAAATTCCTCAGATGACTCACCAGCTGTAGAAGGCATCTTGTTAATAGCAGCTTTATCCCTTTGAAGAGATTCTGTTGTATGTACTAGATGTATTGTCTTTTCTGCCTCGTCATTGCCCTGAGCAGCCAACAACTGATAGGCTGACACAGGATGAGTAAAAGTGTCAACATCCAAGGAAATGTTATCAATTACAGCTTTGTAATGTTGCTGAAATTGTCTTTCCTTTTCAGCATCATCCACAATCATTGACTCACTAGCAATGGCTGGATCCACCCTTATATCTGCTGTACCTGCCTTTCTCTCTTTTTCTCTATATTCTTGCATCAGGGGCTCCCCCTGGCTCACACTCCTCACACCCTCACCTTCACCTACTAAAGTGGTACTCCTCTCACTTACTTTTGCCATGCTGGAAGAAATAGCATGCTTATTTGAGCTCTCAATCTTTCCTTTTGCCTGGGAGCAACCCAGCCTCTCACTCAAATTGTCACTCCCTTCCCTCAGTCCTAAAAGTGATTGTATAGTAATCATGTCTTCTACACTTGGAATTGTTTCAGTTGAGTGTGTAGAGACTATCAACGGATATGGAGTAGCCGTTGAAGGTGACACTGATGGTATCAACGGATAACTGTTGTTAAGCTTATCCGTTGAAGAACAACCACTTGTCAACGGATGAGTGATATCCGTTGAAGAAGGAAAAGAAGTAGAAATTGAAAGTGATATAACTGTTGAATCTGTATGGATTGATTTGAGTTTTGGTGACACAGATCCTTCAATTACATCTGAAAGAATTTGTGGGTGATCCAACAAATCATCTAAAAGATGATGATCACCTGTATTTGAGTGGGGCTCCTCCCTGAGTTGTAAAGAGGGAGAATCAGGAATTGATGGGAATAACATATCCACATCCAGAGATGGTGATGAAGTGTGTGGTGATTGATGTGTGTGAATTATGAGAGAATGGGGCTGTGACTCCATATTTGTTGGAGGCACATTAAACTGAGTTTGAGAAGGCATAGATACAGATGGATGTATCTGTGCAGTGTGTGCACCCTGTGTAGAAGATTGGGTTCTAGCCCTCTTTCTTCTAATAAAAGCTTTTGTTGGCGAGTGTTTGGCTTCAGTGTCCCTCCCTCGTTTGTTCTGTGTTCCTGGTTGGGAACTATTTTCAATAGTTACATCCTTTTGGGAGGATGCAGCTAGGGATATGCTAGAGACCTTTTCAACCACCACAGCTTTTTGAGAAACTGTGGCTTGGCTAGCTTGGGAAGCACTTATCTCTCCTTCCTTATCCTGGGGGTTTCTTTGATGTTCACCCCTCCCCTCACCACTCACACCCTGTTCACTCCCCTCAGGGTTAAGGGTAGGTGTTACAACTGTTGTCTTTTGAGAAACAACAGAGGTGGTTTTCTTTGTCTTTGATTTTGAAATTTTAGTTTTGGTGACCTTGGTAGGAATCTGTTGGGGCATTGTCACAGATTCCATGGGCACACTAGAAGATAAAGACATAGAGGGGTTGGAAGAAGTAGGAGTTGTAGAAACAATTACCTCATTTACCTGAGGTGCATCCATGATTGGTAAATATACCAATGGTACACTGCTGTTGAGATCCATTCTCAATAAATCTGCAAGAACTCTTTTCTCTTGTGCCCAGCACTTGAGTTTATTATTCTCATTGGTTATGACCAAACCTTCAGCAACATGGTTAGCCAATAACATAAAGAATCTAACATAATAGATGTTATTAGGTCTATTAGCTTTGTTACCTAATCTAGTACCCAATTCTAGCATAACATAATTGCTAAAGTTAAAATACCTATCAGAAACAAGCATATAGAGCATATTAACAAGAGATGAAGTTATGGCATCAAAATTACTAATTTTCCCAGAGAAAACCTTGATAAAGGCATCCCCAAGAAAATTCCATTCTTTCCTAAGGCCTTTTCTTTTAATACTCCCTAAACTAGCAGAGTTAAGAGAATAACCTATGGAATCTAACATGCTGGATACATCATTATCAGTGTGTGGTGTCATGGCATTGTTCTCAGGCAATTTAAAACATGCTAGTAAATCATCACAGTTAACACAGTGATTTTTACCTTTGAGAGTGAAAGAGATGGTCATATCTATGGAGTTGAACTCAGCAGTTGTCCAAATCTCCTCAACTACTTCACAGTAAATCGTTGGGGCTTCCAGCATTGCATAGCTAAGTTTACAGTTTTTGATGAAGTCCATCATTTTGTGATAATCTGAGTGGGCTTCATTCTTTGCTACCAAAGCTATGAAATTGTTCTTCTCATAGATGAACCCAGATTGAGACATAATTTTTACTACAGGTGCCATTGTTGTAAGTAGAAGTTGCAGAGAATAACTTGAAGGATTTGCAGAGAGAAAATGGTAAAAGCTTTGAAATTTCAAGAAAGCGTAAAGTAAAAATGAAAAATCAGAAGGGCTTATATACTTTCTCAAATTAAAAAGTATAAATAAAAGATTAAACAATAAATATATGTTAGTGAATTTCAGCCGTTTAAGAATAAACTGTAAGTATTCTAAAAACTACCTTTAAAACAAATACATACAGCTGTATGTATGAGTATCAACGGTTAAGAGAATAGAATCAACGGCTGTGAAACACCTGAATCGACTGATGTGACATTTCAACGGATAAAGTAAACTGTCATCCGTTGAAAGGTACTTCAGTTTTATCCGTTGACGGATAAAAATTCCAGAAATGTATATGTCTTTCAACGGATAATGAACATCCGTTGACAGAACAATTTTGACTTTCAACGGATAGGATATATCCGTTGATGGAATAATCTTTGTTAAGAAGTCAAATTTGTTCTAGCAACTAATACATTTCAGGCTTCAATTCAAATTGCAATAAGGACATAAATTTTATGAGTAATTAAGCATACCTAGCTCACTTACCAATCTTGTGAATGTTGATTCATCAAGTGGCTTGGTAAATATGTCTGCAATTTGTTGTTCACTTGGAACAAAATGTAGTTCCACTGTACCATTCATGACATGCTCCCTGATGAAGTGGTACTTGATATCAATGTGCTTGGTCCTTGAGTGCTGCACAGGATTCTCTATTATGGCTATGGCACTTGTGTTGTCACAAAAGATAGGAATTTTGTCAACATGAAGTCCATAATCAAGGAGTTGATTCCTCATCCATAACACTTGAGAGCAGCAACTTCCAGCAGCAATGTATTCAGCCTCAGCTGTAGAAGTAGAGACTGAATTTTGCTTTTTGCTAAACCATGATACAAGCTTGTTTCCCAGGAATTGGCAGGAGCCTGTTGTACTTTTCCTGTCTATTTTGCAACCTGCATAGTCTGCATCTGAATAACCAATTAGATCAAAGCCAGATTCTCTAGGATACCAAATACCTAAATTTGGTGTACCCTTGAGATATCTGAAAATCCTCTTGATAGCAATTAAGTGAGACTCCCTAGGATCAGCTTGAAATCTAGCACACAGACATGTAGCAAACATTATATCTGGTCTGCTAGCAGTTAAATATAAAAGTGAACCAACCATGCCTCTATAACTTGTAATGTCCACAGACCTTTCAGTCTTATTTAATTCAAGTTTGGTGACAGTGGCCATGGGAGTTTTTGCAGATGAACATTCCATTAAGTCAAACTTCTTTAAAAGATCATGAATATATTTAGTTTGACTAATGAAAATTCCATCACTAACTTGTTTAACTTGTAAACCAAGAAAATAGGTTAGTTCTCCCATCAGGCTCATTTCATAATTACTTTGCATTAGCTTAGCAAAATTTTTGCAAAGTTTATTATCTTTAGAACCAAATATTATGTCATCTACATAAATTTGAACAAGTATACTAGAGCCATTAACATTCCTAAAGAAGAGAGTTTTATCAACAGTACCTCTAGTGAAGTGATTCTCCAAAAGGAATTTTGATAGGGTTTCATACCAGGCTCTAGGTGCTTGCTTCAGTCCATAGAGTGCTTTCAACATATAATACACATAGTCTAGAAAATTTGGATCTTCAAACCCCGGAGGTTGACTTACATAGACTTCTTCCTCCAATTTCCCATTTAGAAATGCACTCTTGACATCCATTTGATAGACTTTGAAATTGGCATGGGCTGCATAGGCTAGAAAAATTCTGATGGCTTCAAGTCTTGCAACAGGAGCATATGTTTCATTAAAATCTATTCCCTCTTGTTGAGAATAGCCTTTAGCAACCAATCTGGCTTTATTCCTTATGACAATACCATTTCCATCCATCTTATTTCTGAATACCCATTTTGTGTCAATAGGACTCTTGTTCTTTGGTTTGGGTACCAGCTTCCAAACTTTGTTTCTCTCAAATTGGTTCAGCTCTTCCTGCATAGCTAATATCCAATCTGGATCCAATAAAGCTTCTTCCACTTTCTTAGGTTCCTCCTGAGATAGAAAACTACTATACAGACATTCATCTTGAGTAGCTTTTCTTGTTTGCACTTTAGATGATGCATCACCAATGATCAGTTCAAAGAATAATTCTTGGTCCATTTCCTTTGAGGTGGAAGATGTGCTCTAGATGAGGTGGCCTCAGTATTGTCATGATGTGAGACAGAGTGTTGATTAGTTGAAACTCCCCCTGAGTTGTTGGTTCTTTGCAGGGAATTTGGAGTTCTATCAACTGATGATGTAAATCGATTATCCGTTGATGAACTATGATCAACGGATGCTTCATTTTGTACTTCAACGGATGATGCACTATGTCTTTCAACGGATACTGCATTGCCTCTATCAACGGGTGCAGAATTTTATGCATTATCCAAGGGCATATTTTGAATCCCTTTTGAAGTGTCATCTCCATCAATCTCCTCTTCACTATCATCACAATATATCTCAATGTTGTCAAATTTGAGTCTCTCATTGTGTCCCTCATCTGTTAGTCCATCAATCTTTTTATCATCAAACACAACATGCACAGATTCCATAACAATGTTGGTTCTTAGATTGTAGACCCTATAAGATTTTCCAGCTGAGTAACCAACAAATATCCCTTCATCAGCCTTTGCATCAAACTTCCCTTTATGGTCAGATTGATTCCTCAGTATAAAGCATTTACATCCAAAGACATGAAGAAAGTTTAGAGTTGGTTTTCTACTCTTGAACAACTGATAAGGAGTCATGCCTTTAGCTTGATTGATCAAAGAAATATTCTGAGTGTAGCAGGCACAATTAACAGCTTCAGCCCAGAAATATGTTGGTAACTTTGATTCTTCAAGCATTGTTCTGGCAGCCTCAATCAAAGATCTGTTCTTTCTTTCAACTACCCCATTTTGCTGAGGTGTTCTTGGAGCTGAGAACTCATGCATGATTCCATTTTCTTCACAGAACAGCCTTATTGACAAATTCTTGAACTCAGTTCCATTGTCACTCCTGATATTCCTAACCTTCAAGTCAGGATGATTATTGACTTACCTGATGTGATTGATAATGATTTCACTTGCTTCATCCTTTGATCCAAGAAAATAGACCCATGAAAACTTTGAGAAATCATCTACAATCACTAAGCAATATCTTTTTCTTGCAATTGACAATACATTGACTGGTCCAAACAAATCCATATGCAGCGGCTGTAATGGTTCATCAATTGTTGTTTCAAGCTTCTTTTTGAATGATGCTTTCCTTTGTTTGCCTTTCTGACAAGCATCACACAAACCATCCCTTGAGAATTCAACTAGAGGAATTCCTCTAACTAAGTCCTTTTTGACTAGATCATTCATTGTCTTGAAATTCAAATGGGATAGCTTCTTGTGCCATAGCCAACTCTCAACTGAACTTGCTTTGCTGAAGAGACAAGTAATAGATTCTGCATCTGTAGAGTTGAAGTCAGCTAAGTACACATTCCCTTTTCTAACTCCAGTTAGAACCACTTTGTTGTCTTTCTTGCTGGTGACAACACAGGCTTCTGAATTGAAGGAAATTATATTCCCTCTATCACATAGTTGACTGATACTCAGTAAGTTGTGCTTGAGACCATCAACTAATGCAACTTCATCAATGATGACATTCCTTGTTGAAATCAAGCCATATCCCATAGTAAACCCTTTGCTGTCATCTCCAAAGGTTATGCTAGGGCCAGCTCTCTCCTTAAACTCAGTGAGCAGGGAGAAATCTCATGTCATGTGTCTTGAACAGCCACTGTCCAAGTACCATAGATTTCTTCTTTTTCCCTGCACACCATAAAATCAATCAAGTTGATTTTGGTACCCAAGTTTCCTTGGGTCCATTCCTGTTAGCCTTTCTCCTAGACTTCATTCCTCCTGCATCTTTAGACTTAGGTAACTTTGAGTCAACCTTGATCTTAGATGTAGTTGGTTGAGGTGTAGGGTTAGTCACAGAATCATTTAGCACATTTGGAATTTGATAAGGCATGGATTGTGCAAGCATGTTATTCCACATTGGCATATTGTATGGCATTTGAGGCATACTAAATGCAGCAAGATAAGGATTGTTAAAATATGGCATGTTTGCAAAATGTGCATAAGGATTCTGTTGAGACATAACAGGCATAGCATGCAGAGGTGATGTAGACATATTAGGCATGGAAGAGGGTACAGGTATGGGAGTTTTCTTAATAGATTTGCAATTAGCAGATAGATGATTAACACTACTACAATGCACACAGCTTTTTCTAGGAGCATACTTATCAGGTGTGTAATTGTTATGTTTGTTAACCCCTACCTTCCCATTTCTATTAGATTTCCTTTTAGTTTCCTTTTATCCTCAACCACTTTGAGCCTATTCTTTAACTATTCTAAGGTCATGTGCCCTATATTCACCTTACTGAAATCTTTGGATGTGCTTGCTTCTCCTTTGACAAAGTTCTTGGAAGTTGAACCAAATTTTTTGTTGAGTTTCTTTAGATTTTCACTATTAGAAACATCTGCCTGTTTTAATTGAGGAACCTTCAACGGATGCTCCTTTTCTTCCTTCAACGGATAACTTTCATCATCCGTTGATTCCACATCCGTTGACAGCCCATCAATTAATTCCAGTTTCTTTTTGTTTTTATCCCAGGCAGTCTCACAGAATGATTCAATTCCTTGGACCTTGGAAATTTGAGCACTAACATCCCTAGATGTCTTCCAGGCTTTAATCACCTCTTGCTCTCTCTCTAATTGATTGGAAAGTATTTCTACTTTCTTAACAGATTCAGCTAGTTCATTTTCAACAGATATACAATGTAGCTTAGTTTTCTCTAGGTCAATCAACTTATCTTCTAACACAGCATTTCTATTACTTAAAAACAGATTGTTCTCTTTAATCCTACTATTTTCTTTAGCAAGAGATTTAAGAGACACACGCAAATGATACAATTCAGTAGACATGTCATTAAAAGTATCATTGCACTCTTCTTTAGTAAGCTGTGTTAATCAGTAGTGATTACCTGGTTGCTTGATGAACTAACTTCATTTTCCTCAGAATCAGCCATGAGAGCCAAGTTGACATATTCCACATCTTCATCCTCTTCTTCTCCATCAGCTGCCCAGTCTTTTTCTTGAGTAATGAAAGCCCTCTCCTTTTGCTTGAGCAGATCAAAATATTTCTTTTTGTAATCTACTTGGTCAAATTTCTTCTTTTCAGAAGTTGGCTTTCTGCACTCACTTGCAAAGTGTCCACTTATACCACAATTGAAATACTTGAACTTGGATTTGTCCACCATGTTCTTATGAGGTTTAGTGGCTCTAGTGTTTTTCCTAAATTTCATCTTTGGAAATCTCCTGGACAGAAATACAAGATGCTCATCAATACCATCAGAGTCATCTTGGCTGGAGTTGTCTTCATTCTCAGCAACTTGCTCCTTACCCTTGCTTGATTCTGATTTGCTTGTGCCATCTTTGGAGTTTGATGTAGATCTCACAGTTTCTTGTCTGCATTCTTTCTCATTTTCAGCTACCAAGGCAACTGAACCTCCTTTCTTTCTTCCCTTCTCCAATACCTCATCCTGTTCCAGCTCTAGTTCATAAGTCTTCAAGATTCCATATAATCTTTCAAGAGTGAAGTCCTTATAATCTTGAGAGTTTCTCAAGGAGACAGTCATGGGTTTCCATTCCTTTGGCAAGGATCTTAAAAATTTAAGATTTGAATCCTTCACCTGGTACACTCTACCATACAGCTTCAGTCCATTCAACAGCTTTTGGAATCTATTGAATGTGTCATTTAAAGATTCATTTTCTTCAAAATGAAAATACTCATACTGTTGAATGAGAAGCTGCATTTTGTTTTCTTTTACTTGTTCTGTACCTTCACACAGTAGCTGAACTGTGTCCCAAACCTCTTTGGCAGTTGTGCAATTTATCACATTATCAAACATATCCTTGTCAAGACCATTAAACAAAATGTTCATAGCCTTCTTATCCTTGTGGACTTCTTATGTGTCTTCCATTGTCCATTCTGCTCTAGGTTTTGGAATGGATTGACCAACAGCAATTGTGGCCGTAGCAACTGTGGCTACTTTGTGGGGAATGTGAGGACCATTCTCAATGCAGTTTACATAACCTTCATCTTGGGAGAGTAGATGAAGGTGCATTTTCACCTTCCAATAGTGATAACTGTCTTTGTCAAGAACTGGGATTTTTACTCCAATATCCTTCTTACTCATCTTTGTTAGTTTCCAAGATCTTTAAACTCTTTGTGTGTCAAGAGCTTGCTCTGATACCAATTGTTATTCCTAGTGGACTAACAATGAGATTTACAGAAGGGGGGGTTGAATGTAAATCTCAAAACTTTTTCAAGTTTTGAGCAGTTTTAAAGGTTTTGTGTTCAAGATAAACAAGTGTGTGAATTGCTTTAAGCTAATACAGACAGATATATATTCAAGCACTAATGTAAAGAACACAACAGACCTTAAAAACTTTTCTGGTGGATTTGTTGTTCCACCAGAGATGGTATTTCAGAAAATCTGTGATTCAAGATGTTGATCACAGCTGCGTCCTAGTACAAACTAGATGATTTTTCTCTCAAGATTTTTCTAAACAGCACTGGAAAAATTCTTATCTAATTACTAGCTGCTACTTGGTTTATATATCACCAAGTGTACAAGTGAAGACAAAGATAAAAATACAATAATAAAATAAGTTCTCCACTTGTTTCTTCTCCATATCACTCAAGTACTTTGTTGACTATTGCCTCTTTGTACTAGAGTAGAACGGCTGCTTTTTCTGATATTCCTGAAATTAGGCTTCCACATTTCAGTTATCTCTGTCAACCCATGTGCCTCTGTCTGCTGTTACAACTATCACTTATCAACTGCTATTTAACAGAACATCCGTTGAAGCCTTCATCCGTTGATGGCTTTATCCGTTGATGTGTTAGCAGTTGAAGCTCTATCCGTTGAAGCTTTAGAGACATCCGTTGAAGCTTTGTTTCTCATCCGTTGAAGGTCTTTAAGACATCCGTTGATACCACTTCATTTATACAAAATTACAAGGCATGAAATATTTACAATTGGCCTTCCTATTTGCATATTTTCTAGTAGTCAACATGACTTATATTTTCTCTCAACTTCTAAGAATTATATCTTAAATACAGAGACTGAAATGTGCTACAACACTAGACTTATTTCTAAGTAAAGCTGCACTATCAACGGATAGCCAAAGTGGTCTTATCCGTTGAGGCTGCAAACACTAAACTTCTACTTAAGTGTTTTGTTAAACATATCATCAAACTAATGCACATATATTCCTAACAATTTTGAATAATCGGGAATCGTCCAATTTGAATATTTTTTTACGTTTTCACCACCCAGAAGTTTTGGAAAAACTCATTTATATCTTAATTCGATTATTTCGAGCATTTTCCGTGTTTTGACTTTTTCAGTCCGGAGTACGGTTTTACCCATACGGTTCCTGGTATAAATTTTAAGATATTATTTTCGTTTCGGTAAACCGATAAACCATATATTTTTGATATACGAAATATTTTGATTAAAATCCTATCTTATCTGTTCGTAGTACGTGCAATCCTCCCTTATCTTTTCGTAGTACATGCAATCCTATCTTATCTTTTTGTAGTACGTGCAATCCTATCTTATCTTTCCGTAAACTATAAATAGCCCTTACAGTACCTTGTTCAGAAAAAAGAAAAACAAACAGAAAAATCTTATAATTACCCAGAGAAAATAAGTATATTCATAGTGTTCTTCATAATC
This sequence comes from Apium graveolens, assembly GCF_009905375.1. Taxonomy (NCBI): domain Eukaryota; kingdom Viridiplantae; phylum Streptophyta; class Magnoliopsida; order Apiales; family Apiaceae; genus Apium; species Apium graveolens. The sequence continues at coordinate 4,696,344 of NC_133655.1, forward strand.
AAACGAGGATTCGAGGCGTTATCGAACTCCGATGTTAGCGTGCAAGTAGTCGAATCGAACCTCGTAACAAGTAGAATCAAGATTTATCAACTATATCACTGTAGATTCAAGTGGACAAAAGATCGATAGTAAAATTCATTCGAATTTCGGGATTCGTAGAGGATAAGTTAAGCGGTGCACGGTAAGTATATATTGTACTATTTCACTGTTGATGTTTTGATCTTTAAATGATAATTGATTTGATTTGACTGATAATTCACTGATGAAAAACGAGTATTCTTGCACTGATACTTGATGAACTGATGATGATGCTTCCTTTTCGGAAGTAAGCTAAACCAATTGTTTAACAGGTCGGGATCCCCACCAGTAGAACTTGATGAATTGATGAACCAATCGTGCTTGAATACTCTGTTTTAATCTTGTGAGAACTATTTTGATGAACTCTTTGATGATTGTGATGAAACTGATTATCCTATGTATTTGATGATTTGAAGAACTCTGATTTTCTCGGATAAACCTCAGTTGAATTAATACGATATATGCTTACTGAGCTTTATAAGCTCACTCTTTTATGTGACTAAAATTTACAAGAAGAAGTTTTGGAGTAGGAAGTTCGGGAAGGGAGAAGAGTGTGATAAACTAAGGTTTTAGTGAGGGTCAAGAGGCGTCTAGCATCGTGATGAAAAATGTTACAGTAGACGTATGGTTGTACTATATTAGGATCTTATGACGTATCGTACCTTTTATGATAAATTCGAGAGTGTTGTATGAACTTTATGTTATTAAATAAGTTTTAGATTTTGTAAGAATTTATTGAGTTGGTTAGTTTATTTGGTATTCCCGGGTCGGGTTTATGAGGACATCCTGAGGTCAGGGATGTCACAATACCCTTTCCAAGACACTGTCCTGTACGGTATTAACCGAGTACGGTTGATTGATTGATTGACTTATTTTTTTAAAAAGTTACACAAAACAAATGTAGCGTATACATAATAAACAAAAGAATATTGTCAAAAATACCTTTTTTAATATTCTTTTTGCGATTTTACACTTTTTTTACAAAATATTATAAAAATCAATTTTGTGAAAAATTATTGTTGTCATAGCGCTTGACTACTCGATAAAAAGTCGACGAGTCGGTTTAAAAAATCAACTAAAAACGACTTGCGAATTACTGACTAGTCGATCGACTTATCAACTAGTCGTTGACAAGTCGATTGACAAGGGCAAAATTATATCAAAATTTAAAATAAAAACCCGCTCAATATCAGCAATATTCAACATGTTAATTTTAGTTTATATGTGTGTTTTTATGTATATTAAAATTGTTTAAAACTGAATGTATATGTAATCAAGGCCGATATTGAGGATTTCGAGACCCAGTGTAAAAATAGCCTAGAGCTCCTTTTTCAAAAAATTGCTTGAAATATTAGAAAGAAAACTAAAAAAATTTTAAGATATGCAATCGAGTGAATCAAAGCGCAACCAATTAACAATTTGTCATTTTCAAGCATTACAAAGTTATAAAATTGTTAACATAAACAAATTTATATATCTATTTTGTGATTAACATAGATATGAATCTGGGTGTGTTAAAATTTTACCTTAATAAATCACAAATAGAAGATATATATTATTTAATTAAGTATGATTAATTTGTCGACTAGTCATAACTGAACCTCCATCGACTTGTCGACATGACAACCATACAACCAATCAAAATATAACTTTTTTTTGTTTGTGGAAAAAAGTTGAAGCGTTTTTATTTATATTTGATTAATCGGTACAACTTGTTAGCACAATGTTACGCGATCAAAGATGACTTTTGTTACTAATTTTTAAAATTATCTTATAATAGTTGTCCATCTTCACGTACAATACAAATGTATGAAAAAGGAAATTCTAATGTAACCTCTTATTTTATAATTTTCAATGAAACTTCACTTCCCTTATATACAAAACTAAGAACATATGAACATGTGTTAATTATTTTTTGAATATATTAAAAAGAAATTGTTAACTAATTATGCGGTTTAATGCTAATAACGAGCTTTAGCTTTTGTGTTATTGTTCGTTCAAAATTCACAAGAAAGAAACTTCACTAACAAAACAAAAAACTGCTAAGTTCTTCATTGCCAGAATTCAGAATCTCCCTTGCAAATTCTCTTTCCAGTTACTTTGAACTTTGATACAATATAGTGGAATGCTTATTGAGCTCCGGGGCGGATTCAAGAATTAAATTTCGAAGGGTCACAGTCTATACTTTGTGAATGCACCCTTATATCTTTTAATTATCGTGGGGTAACTTTCATATATTTTCAAAAAAAATAATGATAGAAAAAACGTAAAATTTTCTTTTATGGGGACACGTGCCCCTCTGTGTCTCTTACTAGATCCTCCCCTGATTGAGCTAATGAAGCATTCGGAATGTCCACTAATGTAGAGGTCATATGTGTAACAAAAGATTCTTTTAAAATTAAAGATACATTTTTTGTGAACAGAACTAGTTCAATTTTTAACAGAAAACTTTCACGAAAGAACTAGTTCAGAAATACACTAAGGTTTATGTTTTGAACACTAAGGTTGTGGGTGAAGTGCATTTTATTAAGCCCTTATTTATTTCTTCTTCAGGCTGGATGGATTTATGGATCAGTGACAGAGGATATTTTCACTGGTTTTCAAATACACTGCAATGGATGGCGTTCTATATATTGTAAACCAGCGAGGCCTGCATTTAAGAGGTCAGCACCGATAAATCTCTCTGATCGCCTCTGCACCAGGTCCTTCGATAGGCCCTTGGTTCAATAGAAATCTTCTTCAGCAGGCACTGTCCTATTTGGTACGGTTATGGTGGTGGTCTGAAATAGTTGGTTCAATTCCACTCCTGGCATTTATCTCTGGTTCATGATGGTTTCAACAACTTCTTACACTCCGGAATATTGTCTGTAGCAACACCATTAGTGTGTGACATTATAGTCTGTCCAAGAAACGCAACATATGACAAGATCAACGTCTTCAACATCTCTAACTTGCACGTAAATGAGTTGGTGCATCATTTGGAACAACCTGATTTCATTACTGCGGGTGTTTATGGTTTTTTTAGTGTAAGCAGAATATTAATTCAGATGTGTAACTAGTGTAGGCACATTTCTTATAAGACTACATTATCTCCCATAAACTTTTCATTGTAATGCTATAGAGTGATATGTATAGAGCCAGTCCAAAATGGAATTGCACTTGATTAAACTCTTAACAATAAGCCCCAGGCATTTGATGGAACAGCTAATGCATGTACACCAAATTTAAGCACGTACAAGATGATGCAATTTCCATAATCAATTATAAAAACCAGAGCAATTTAACTGAAACAGGTAATAAATATGATCACTAGTTTCACCAATCAACCTTACTTCATCCAGAAATGAGCTCAGAAATGAACTACAGTCTACAGCACATAGAACTTTGTCTTCTATGTGATCCAAATAAGACCTTATAAAGATACATATGTTCTTCCCCCTACAGGTTTTAGTATTGTTCTAGTCCCTGGGGGGGCAATTTGAAATAGAAACGAAAAAAGGGCATACACTTATCTTGCTTAGTGCAGGTTCTTAGGAGGGTAGGATGACCGCAGCTAACCACAGAGCCAACTGAACTGTTTTGCACATTGAAAGATACACTGAAAGAAACATCAACCTAAACGTCAGTAATATAACTCAAAAGGTATTTGTTTCAAGTGTATGATCTGAGCCCCTGATGAAGTTTTGGAGTATTGTAACATCTCTTTTGTCATTGCTGCTGCTGCATCCTTTTTTAAGACGCTAGTACTATAGTTGATGTACATCGTTTTCCTTGAGTGCTGCACAGAATTCTCTATTATGGCTATGGCACTTGTGTTGTCACAAAAGATAGGAATTTTGTCAACATGAAGTCCATAATCAAGGAGTTGATTCCTCATCCATAACACTTGAGAGCATCAACTTCCAGCAGCAATGTATTCAGCCTCAGCTGTAGAAGTAGAGACTGAATTTTGCTTTTTGCTAAATCATGATACAAGCTTGTTTCCCAGGAATTGGCAGGAGCCTGTTGTACTTTTCCTGTCTATTTTGCAACCTGCATAGTCTGCATCTGAATAACCAATTAGATCAAAGCCAGATTCTCTAGGATACCAAATACCTAAATTTGGTGTACCCTTGAGATATCTGAAAATCCTCTTGATAGCAATTAAGTGAGACTCCCTAGGATCAGCTTGAAATCTAGCACACAGACATGTAGCAAACATTATATCTGGTCTGCTAGCAGTTAAATATAAAAGTGAACCAACCATGCCTCTATAACTTGTAATGTCCACAGACCTTTCAGTCTTATTTAATTCAAGTTTGGTGACAGTGGCCATGGGAGTTTTTGCAGATGAACATTCCATTAAGTCAAACTTCTTTAAAAGATCATGAATATATTTAGTTTGACTAATGAAAATTCCATCACTAACTTGTTTAACTTGTAAACCAAGAAAATAGGTTAGTTCTCCCATCAGGCTCATTTCATAATTACTTTGCATTAGCTTAGCAAAATTTTTGCAAAGTTTATTATCTTTAGAACCAAATATTATGTCATCTACATAAATTTGAACAAGTATACTAGAGCCATTAACATTCCTAAAGAAGAGAGTTTTATCAACAGTACCTCTAGTGAAGTGATTCTCCAAAAGGAATTTTGATAGGGTTTCATACCAGGCTCTAGGTGCTTGCTTCAGTCCATAGAGTGCTTTCAACATATAATACACATAGTCTAGAAAATTTGGATCTTCAAACCCCGGAGGTTGACTTACATAGACTTCTTCCTCCAATTTCCCATTTAGAAATGCACTCTTGACATCCATTTGATAGACTTTGAAATTGGCATGGGCTGCATAGGCTAGAAAAATTCTGATGGCTTCAAGTCTTGCAACAGGAGCATATGTTTCATTAAAATCTATTCCCTCTTGTTGAGAATAGCCTTTAGCAACCAATCTGGCTTTATTCCTTATGACAATACCATTTCCATCCATCTTATTTCTGAATACCCATTTTGTGTCAATAGGACTCTTGTTCTTTGGTTTGGGTACCAGCTTCCAAACTTTGTTTCTCTCAAATTGGTTCAGCTCTTCCTGCATAGCTAATATCCAATCTGGATCCAATAAAGCTTCTTCCACTTTCTTAGGTTCCTCCTGAGATAGAAAACTACTATACAGACATTCATCTTGAGTAGCTTTTCTTGTTTGCACTTTAGATGATGCATCACCAATGATCAGTTCAAAGAATAATTCTTGGTCCATTTCCTTTGAGGTGGAAGATGTGCTCTAGATGAGGTGGCCTCAGTATTGTCATGATGTGAGACAGAGTGTTGATTAGTTGAAACTCCCCCTGAGTTGTTGGTTCTTTGCAGGGAATTTGGAGTTCTATCAACTGATGATGTAAATCGATTATCCGTTGATGAACTATGATCAACGGATGCTTCATTTTGTACTTCAACGGATGATGCACTATGTCTTTCAACGGATACTGCATTGCCTCTATCAACGGGTGCAGAATTTTATGCATTATCCAAGGGCATATTTTGAATCCCTTTTGAAGTGTCATCTCCATCAATCTCCTCTTCACTATCATCACAATATATCTCAATGTTGTCAAATTTGAGTCTCTCATTGTGTCCCTCATCTGTTAGTCCATCAATCTTTTTATCATCAAACACAACATGCACAGATTCCATAACAATGTTGGTTCTTAGATTGTAGACCCTATAAGATTTTCCAGCTGAGTAACCAACAAATATCCCTTCATCAGCCTTTGCATCAAACTTCCCTTTATGGTCAGATTGATTCCTCAGTATAAAGCATTTACATCCAAAGACATGAAGAAAGTTTAGAGTTGGTTTTCTTCTCTTGAACAACTGATAAGGAGTCATGCCTTTAGCTTGATTGATCAAAGAAATATTCTGAGTGTAGCAGGCACAATTAACAGCTTCAGCCCAGAAATATGTTGGTAACTTTGATTCTTCAAGCATTGTTCTGGCAGCCTCAATCAAAGATCTGTTCTTTCTTTCAACTACCCCATTTTGCTGAGGTGTTCTTGGAGCTGAGAACTCATGCATGATTCCATTTTCTTCACAGAACAGCCTTATTGACAAATTCTTGAACTCAGTTCCATTGTCACTCCTGATATTCCTAACCTTCAAGTCAGGATGATTATTGACTTACCTGATGTGATTGATAATGATTTCACTTGCTTCATCCTTTGATCCAAGAAAATAGACCCATGAAAACTTTGAGAAATCATCTACAATCACTAAGCAATATCTTTTTCTTGCAATTGACAATACATTGACTGGTCCAAACAAATCCATATGCAGCGGCTGTAATGGTTCATCAATTGTTGTTTCAAGCTTCTTTTTGAATGATGCTTTCCTTTGTTTGCCTTTCTGACAAGCATCACACAAACCATCCCTTGAGAATTCAACTAGAGGAATTCCTCTAACTAAGTCCTTTTTGACTAGATCATTCATTGTCTTGAAATTCAAATGGGATAGCTTCTTGTGCCATAGCCAACTCTCAACTGAACTTGCTTTGCTGAAGAGACAAGTAATAGATTCTGCATCTGTAGAGTTGAAGTCAGCTAAGTACACATTCCCTTTTCTAACTCCAGTTAGAACCACTTTGTTGTCTTTCTTGCTGGTGACAACACAGGCTTCTGAATTGAAGGAAATTATATTCCCTCTATCACATAGTTGACTGATACTCAGTAAGTTGTGCTTGAGACCATCAACTAATGCAACTTCATCAATGATGACATTCCTTGTTGAAATCAAGCCATATCCCATAGTAAACCCTTTGCTGTCATCTCCAAAGGTTATGCTAGGGCCAGCTCTCTCCTTAAACTCAGTGAGCAGGGAGAAATCTCATGTCATGTGTCTTGAACAGCCACTGTCCAAGTACCATAGATTTCTTCTTTTTCCCTGCACACCATAAAATCAATCAAGTTGATTTTGGTACCCAAGTTTCCTTGGGTCCATTCCTGTTAGCCTTTCTCCTAGACTTCATTCCTCCTGCATCTTTAGACTTAGGTAACTTTGAGTCAACCTTGATCTTAGATGTAGTTGGTTGAGGTGTAGGGTTAGTCACAGAATCATTTAGCACATTTGGAATTTGATAAGGCATGGATTGTGCAAGCATGTTATTCCACATTGGCATATTGTATGGCATTTGAGGCATACTAAATGCAGCAAGATAAGGATTGTTAAAATATGGCATGTTTGCAAAATGTGCATAAGGATTCTGTTGAGACATAACAGGCATAGCATGCAGAGGTGATGTAGACATATTAGGCATGGAAGAGGGTACAGGTATGGGAGTTTTCTTAATAGATTTGCAATTAGCAGATAGATGATTAACACTACTACAATGCACACAGCTTTTTCTAGGAGCATACTTATCAGGTGTGTAATTGTTATGTTTGTTAACCCCTACCTTCCCATTTCTATTAGATTTCCTTTTAGTTTCCTTTTTATCCTCAACCACTTTGAGCCTATTCTTTAACTATTCTAAGGTCATGTGCCCTATATTCACCTTACTGAAATCTTTGGATGTGCTTGCTTCTCCTTTGACAAAGTTCTTGGAAGTTGAACCAAATTTTTTGTTGAGTTTCTTTAGATTTTCACTATTAGAAACATCTGCCTGTTTTAATTGAGGAACCTTCAACGGATGCTCCTTTTCTTCCTTCAACGGATAACTTTCATCATCCGTTGATTCCACATCCGTTGACAGCCCATCAATTAATTCCAGTTTCTTTTTGTTTTTATCCCAGACAGTCTCACAGAATGATTCAATTCCTTGGACCTTGGAAATTTGAGCACTAACATCCCTAGATGTCTTCCAGGCTTTAATCACCTCTTGCTCTCTCTCTAATTGATTGGAAAGTATTTCTACTTTCTTAACAGATTCAGCTAGTTCATTTTCAACAGATATACAATGTAGCTTAGTTTTCTCTAGGTCAATCAACTTATCTTCTAACACAGCATTTCTATTACTTAAAAACAGATTGTTCTCTTTAATCCTACTATTTTCTTTAGCAAGAGATTTAAGAGACACACGCAAATGATAAAATTCAGTAGACATGTCATTAAAAGCATCATTGCACTCTTCTTTAGTAAGCTGTGTTAATCAGTAGTGATTACCTGGTTGCTTGATGAACTAACTTCATTTTCCTCAGAATCAGCCATGAGAGCCAAGTTGACATATTCCACATCTTCATCCTCTTCTTCTCCATCAGCTGCCCAGTCTTTTTCTTGAGTAATGAAAGCCCTCTCCTTTTGCTTGAGCAGATCAAAATATTTCTTTTTGTAATCTACTTGGTCAAATTTCTTCTTTTCGGAAGTTGGCTTTCTGCACTCACTTGCAAAGTGTCCACTTATACCACAATTGAAACACTTGAACTTGGATTTGTCCACCATGTTCTTATGAGGTTTAGTGGCTCTAGTGTTTTTCCTAAATTTCATCTTTGCAAATCTCCTGGACAGAAATACAAGATGCTCATCAATACCATCAGAGTCATCTTGGCTGGAGTTGTCTTCATTCTCAGCAACTTGCTCCTTACCCTTGCTTGATTCTGATTTGCTTGTGCCATCTTTGGAGTTTGATGTAGATCTCACAGTTTCTTGTCTGCATTCTTTCTCATTTTCAGCTACCAAGGCAACTGAACCTCCTTTCTTTCTTCCCTTCTCCAATACCTCATCCTGTTCCAGCTCTAGTTCATAAGTCTTCAAGATTCCATATAATCTTTCAAGAGTGAAGTCCTTATAATCTTGAGAGTTTCTCAAGGAGACAGTCATGGGTTTCCATTCCTTTGGCAAGGATCTTAAAAATTTAAGATTTGAATCCTTCACCTGGTACACTCTACCATACAGCTTCAGTCCCTTCAACAGCTTTTGGAATCTATTGAATGTGTTATTTAAAGATTCATTTTCTTCAAAATGAAAATACTCATACTGTTGAATGAGAAGCTGCATTTTGTTTTCTTTTACTTGTTCTGTACCTTCACACAGTAGCTGAACTGTGTCCCAAACCTCTTTGGCAGTTGTGCAATTTATCACATTATCAAACATATCCTTGTCAAGACCATTAAACAAAATGTTCATAGCCTTCTTATCCTTGTGGACTTCTTCTGTGTCTTCCATTGTCCATTCTGCTCTAGGTTTTGGAATGGATTGACCAACAGCAATTGTGGCCGTAGCAACTGTGGCTACTTTGTGGGGAATGTGAGGACCATTCTCAATGCAGTTTACATAACCTTCATCTTGGGAGAGTAGATGAAGGTGCATTTTCACCTTCCAATAGTGATAACTGTCTTTGTCAAGAACTGGGATTTTTACTCCAATATCCTTCTTACTCATCTTTGTTAGTTTCCAAGATCTTTAAACTCTTTGTGTGTCAAGAGCTTGCTCTGATACCAATTGTTATTCCTAGTGGACTAACAATGAGATTTACAGAAGGGGGGGTTGAATGTAAATCTCAAAACTTTTTCAAGTTTTGAGCAGTTTTAAAGGTTTTGTGTTCAAGATAAACAAGTGTGTGAATTGCTTTAAGCTAATACAGACAGATATATATTCAAGCACTAATGTAAAGAACACAACAGACCTTAAAAACTTTTCTGGTGGATTTGTTGTTCCACCAGAGATGGTATTTCAGAAAATCTGTGATTCAAGATGTTGATCACAGCTGTGTCCTAGTACAAACTAGATGATTTTTCTCTCAAGATTTTTCTAAACAGCACTGGAAAAATTCTTATCTAATTACTAGCTGCTACTTGGTTTATATATCACCAAGTGTACAAGTGAAGACAAAGATAAAAATACAATAATAAAATAAGTTCTCCACTTGTTTCTTCTCCATATCACTCAAGTACTTTGTTGACTATTGCCTCTTTGTACTAGAGTAGAACGGCTGCTTTTTCTGATATTCCTGAAATTAGGCTTCCACATTTCAGTTATCTCTGTCAACCCATGTGCCTCTGTCTGTTGTTACAACTATCACTTATCAACTGCTATTTAACAGAACATCCGTTGAAGCCTTTATCCGTTGATGGCTTTATCCGTTGATGTGTTAGCAGTTGAAGCTCTATCCGTTGAAGCTTTAGAGACATCCGTTGAAGCTTTGTTTCTCATCCGTTGAAGGTCTTTAAGACATCCGTTGATACCACTTCATTTATACAAAATTACAAGGCATGAAATATTTACAATTGGCCTTCCTATTTGCATATTTTCTAGTAGTCAACATGACTTATATTTTCTCTCAACTTCTAAGAATTATATCTTAAATACAGAGACTGAAATGTGCTACAACACTAGACTTATTTCTAAGTAAAGCTGCACCATCAACGGATAGCCAAAGTGGTCTTATCCGTTGAGGCTGCAAACACTAAACTTCTACTTAAGTGTTTTGTTAAACATATCATCAAACTAATGCACATATATTCCTAACAATTTTGAATAATCGGGAATCGTCCAATTTGAATATTTTTTTACGTTTTCACCACCCAGAAGTTTTGGAAAAACTCATTTATATCTTAATTCGATTATTTCGAGCATTTTCCGTGTTTTGACTTTTTCAGTCCGGAGTACGGTTTTACCCATACGGTTCCTGGTATAAATTTTAAGATATTATTTTCGTTTCGGTAAACCGATAAACCATATATTTTTGATATACGAAATATTTTGATTAAAATCCTATCTTATCTGTTCGTAGTACGTGCAATCCTCCCTTATCTTTTCGTAGTACATGCAATCCTATCTTATCTTTTTGTAGTACGTGCAATCCTATCTTATCTTTCCGTAAACTATAAATAGCCCTTACAGTACCTTGTTCAGAAAAAAGAAAAACAAACAGAAAAATCTTATAATTACCCAGAGAAAATAAGTATATTCATAGTGTTCTTCATAATCAAACGAGGATTCGAGGCGTTATCGAACTCCGATGTTAGCGTGCAAGTAGTCGAATCGAACCTCGTAACAAGTAGAATCAAGATTTATCAACTATATCACTGTAGATTCAAGTGGACAAAAGATCGATAGTAAAATTCATTCGAATTTCGGGATTCGTAGAGGATAAGTTAAGCGGTGCACGGTAAGTATATATTGTACTATTTCACTGTTGATGTTTTGATCTTTAAATGATAATTGATTTGATTTGACTGATAATTCACTGATGAAAAACGAGTATTCTTGCACTGATACTTGATGAACTGATGATGATGCTTCCTTTTCGGAAGTAAGCTAAACCAATTGTTTAACAGGTCGGGATCCCCACCAGTAGAACTTGATGAATTGATGAACCAATCGTGCTTGAATACTCTGTTTTAATCTTGTGAGAACTATTTTGATGAACTCTTTGATGATTGTGATGAAACTGATTATCCTATGTATTTGATGATTTGAAGAACTCTGATTTTCTCGGATAAACCTCAGTTGAATTAATACGATATATGCTTACTGAGCTTTATAAGCTCACTCTTTTATGTGACTAAAATTTACAAGAAGAAGTTTTGGAGTAGGAAGTTCGGGAAGGGAGAAGAGTGTGATAAACTAAGGTTTTAGTGAGGGTCAAGAGGCGTCTAGCATCGTGATGAAAAATGTTACAGTAGACGTATGGTTGTACTATATTAGGATCTTATGACGTATCGTACCTTTTATGATAAATTCGAGAGTGTTGTATGAACTTTATGTTATTAAATAAGTTTTAGATTTTGTAAGAATTTATTGAGTTGGTTAGTTTATTTGGTATTCCCGGGTCGGGTTTATGAGGACATCCTGAGGTCAGGGATGTCACAATACCCTTTCCAAGACACTGTCCTGTACGGTATTAACCGAGTACGGTTGATTGATTGATTGACTTATTTTTTTAAAAAGTTACACAAAACAAATGTAGCGTATACATAATAAACAAAAGAATATTGTCAAAAATACCTTTTTTAATATTCTTTTTGCGATTTTACACTTTTTTTACAAAATATTATAAAAATCAATTTTGTGAAAAATTATTGTTGTCATAGCGCTTGACTACTCGATAAAAAGTCGACGAGTCGGTTTAAAAAATCAACTAAAAACGACTTGCGAATTACTGACTAGTCGATCGACTTATCAACTAGTCGTTGACAAGTCGATTGACAAGGGCAAAATTATATCAAAATTTAAAATAAAAACCCGCTCAATATCAGCAATATTCAACATGTTAATTTTAGTTTATATGTGTGTTTTTATGTATATTAAAATTGTTTAAAACTGAATGTATATGTAATCAAGGCCGATATTGAGGATTTCGAGACCCAGTGTAAAAATAGCCTAGAGCTCCTTTTTCAAAAAATTGCTTGAAATATTAGAAAGAAAACTAAAAAAATTTTAAGATATGCAATCGAGTGAATCAAAGCGCAACCAATTAACAATTTGTCATTTTCAAGCATTACAAAGTTATAAAATTGTTAACATAAACAAATTTATATATCTATTTTGTGATTAACATAGATATGAATCTGGGTGTGTTAAAATTTTACCTTAATAAATCACAAATAGAAGATATATATTATTTAATTAAGTATGATTAATTTGTCGACTAGTCATAACTGAACCTCCATCGACTTGTCGACATGACAACCATACAACCAATCAAAATATAACTTTTTTTTGTTTGTGGAAAAAAGTTGAAGCGTTTTTATTTATATTTGATTAATCGGTACAACTTGTTAGCACAATGTTACGCGATCAAAGATGACTTTTGTTACTAATTTTTAAAATTATCTTATAATAGTTGTCCATCTTCACGTACAATACAAATGTATGAAAAAGGAAATTCTAATGTAACCTCTTATTTTATAATTTTCAATGAAACTTCACTTCCCTTATATACAAAACTAAGAACATATGAACATGTGTTAATTATTTTTTGAATATATTAAAAAGAAATTGTTAACTAATTATGCGGTTTAATGCTAATAACGAGCTTTAGCTTTTGTGTTATTGTTCGTTCAAAATTCACAAGAAAGAAACTTCACTAACAAAACAAAAAACTGCTAAGTTCTTCATTGCCAGAATTCAGAATCTCCCTTGCAAATTCTCTTTCCAGTTACTTTGAACTTTGATACAATATAGTGGAATGCTTATTGAGCTCCGGGGCGGATTCAAGAATTAAATTTCGAAGGGTCACAGTCTATACTTTGTGAATGCACCCTTATATCTTTTAATTATCGTGGGGTAACTTTCATATATTTTCAAAAAAAATAATGATAGAAAAAACGTAAAATTTTCTTTTATGGGGACACGTGCCCCTCTGTGTCTCTTACTAGATCCTCCCCTGATTGAGCTAATGAAGCATTCGGAATGTCCACTAATGTAGAGGTCATATGTGTAACAAAAGATTCTTTTAAAATTAAAGATACATTTTTTGTGAACAGAACTAGTTCAATTTTTAACAGAAAACTTTCACGAAAGAACTAGTTCAGAAATACACTAAGGTTTATGTTTTGAACACTAAGGTTGTGGGTGAAGTGCATTTTATTAAGCCCTTATTTATTTCTTCTTCAGGCTGGATGGATTTATGGATCAGTGACAGAGGATATTTTCACTGGTTTTCAAATACACTGCAATGGATGGCGTTCTATATATTGTAAACCAGCGAGGCCTGCATTTAAGAGGTCAGCACCGATAAATCTCTCTGATCGCCTCTGCACCAGGTCCTTCGATAGGCCCTTGGTTCAATAGAAATCTTCTTCAGCAGGCACTGTCCTATTTGGTACGGTTATGGTGGTGGTCTGAAATAGTTGGTTCAATTCCACTCCTGGCATTTATCTCTGGTTCATGATGGTTTCAACAACTTCTTACACTCCGGAATATTGTCTGTAGCAACACCATTAGTGTGTGACATTATAGTCTGTCCAAGAAACGCAACATATGACAAGATCAACGTCTTCAACATCTCTAACTTGCACGTAAATGAGTTGGTGCATCATTTGGAACAACCTGATTTCATTACTGCGGGTGTTTATGGTTTTTTTAGTGTAAGCAGAATATTAATTCAGATGTGTAACTAGTGTAGGCACATTTCTTATAAGACTACATTATCTCCCATAAACTTTTCATTGTAATGCTATAGAGTGATATGTATAGAGCCAGTCCAAAATGGAATTGCACTTGATTAAACTCTTAACAATAAGCCCCAGGCATTTGATGGAACAGCTAATGCATGTACACCAAATTTAAGCACGTACAAGATGATGCAATTTCCATAATCAATTATAAAAACCAGAGCAATTTAACTGAAACAGGTAATAAATATGATCACTAGTTTCACCAATCAACCTTACTTCATCCAGAAATGAGCTCAGAAATGAACTACAGTCTACAGCACATAGAACTTTGTCTTCTATGTGATCCAAATAAGACCTTATAAAGATACATATGTTCTTCCCCCTACAGGTTTTAGTATTGTTCTAGTCCCTGGGGGGGCAATTTGAAATAGAAACGAAAAAAGGGCATACACTTATCTTGCTTAGTGCAGGTTCTTAGGAGGGTAGGATGACCGCAGCTAACCACAGAGCCAACTGAACTGTTTTGCACATTGAAAGATACACTGAAAGAAACATCAACCTAAACGTCAGTAATATAACTCAAAAGGTATTTGTTTCAAGTGTATGATCTGAGCCCCTGATGAAGTTTTGGAGTATTGTAACATCTCTTTTGTCATTGCTGCTGCTGCATCCTTTTTTAAGACGCTAGTACTATAGTTGATGTACATCGTTTTCAATAGCGGAGAACGGGCAAGTAAATACTTGATTAGGTCCAACTCTGTTCTTTGACCTTTGAGATTACAGATGGTCACAATTTCAAGCTGATCTATGGTACAATCTTCAGAAACGTTTACCAAATAATTGTTGAGATTCCCTTCACCAGCATCCTTTCGAAGCCAATCCACCTAATGAGTTATGGTTAATATATGTTTTGCAATTGTCAAACAATAACTTTGGTGACACATTATAAGTTCAAGCGGATTGCACTCACCAAGATATGTAGCTTGCTCAAGTTGGGAGCACTCCGAATCATACAAAGCAAACAAGAAACCTCAGACACACGAGTTAAATGTATATCAGTGAAAGTCAGAGTCTTGAGGTAATGCAGTGGATGAGGAAATTTATTTGGAGAACCTCCTGCAGCCAAGTACTTTGAAACAAGTCGCAAACAAAGAGCAGAAAAACAATTAGATGTTGATAAGAAATCTAAAGTTACAGTAGATGGTGTAAGGAGAATTTGAACATTACCGCAATGAAATAAGTTGATATGGTGATTTTCTCAATTTTATTTAAACAACCGAAAACCTTAACCACATTGGATGTTTCTGACGGCATTTCCCTATCACAGGCCACCATGCAAGAAAATTCTATAATGTTTTTTAACCCAGCTAAGGAATATTCTGAAGGCATTTTGGTATACATCTGACGTAGGTATTTGAGATTAGGAGCACGGAAGTTGATAGGTAAGAGTCCTTCGCAACAGAACAAGATCAACTTCTCAAGCACAGGGCAATTGAAGACGTTTTGTTCTGAAGTAGAGACATCTGTTAAGACGATTTCCTTCAGAAAAGTCAATCCTCCAAATGCAGGTGTAGAGGGGAACCAAACATTTTTTAGGCCCTCTAGATAAAGTTGCTTGATACCCTTACTTGAGAATAACGGAATCCACTGACCAAAACAATCAAGGATTATCTTGGCATCGCAAAAACCAGGAAAACAGAGAGAAAATCTGAGAATGGGGCCATTGTGGAGTAGGAGAACATTACTTATCACACTAACAAAATTAAGAGCTGCTAGTTCTAGACCACGCGATCTGCCAATATAACGTGACTTTTCACTTAAGATGTCTTCATCAAAAACAAGATTTGGAATAGTAGTCCAACAATTCCTCCAATTCCTCGCCAAGATACTGGTTCTTACTGCATCTCGTATAGGCATAAAACAAAGGATAGTTTCTTGTACATTCCGAGGCAGCACACTGATTCTATCTTCCTCAATATGAGTACGACCGACCTTTCTCGTACTAGACTCAGCCATTCTCATCTGCAATAAGAAAACACATCATAATTTACTAATGATGTCTCATCCATTTGTTAACATTTTTCTTTTTATGATGTCTCATCCGATTGTGAAATAATGATATAAATACCGAGTTTTCAATGAACATTAACCAAAACACCCATTTTCAAGCACTTAGGAAAATTCTACCCATTCGATTACCCTAATATCAAATGCGTACTTTATAACACTACGCCAATCTCCTTTTCTTTTTTGACCCCTTTAACATAAACACACGCCATGATATCTCTGTGCTTCTCTTCTATGAATATTCCAAGCTAGCTGATTACATAATTAGAAGGCGAATCTGATTTAGTGAGGAAATTCTGAAGTGTTGGATAGCATATAAATGTCGTACATGTGTACATCTGTGAGGTTGAACTGTAAAG
The DNA here is from genome assembly GCF_009905375.1 of Apium graveolens. Lineage (NCBI taxonomy): Eukaryota > Viridiplantae > Streptophyta > Magnoliopsida > Apiales > Apiaceae > Apium > Apium graveolens. The sequence goes on from NC_133655.1 coordinate 4,712,872, forward strand.
GTAGTACGCATCTGACAACGGGGTCTTTGAATGATAACATTACTAATTTGGTTATCTATTAAGATACCCCAAATCCAAATGCATATCAAGTAATATAATATTACTAAACAATACTCTAACCAAACATGCATATTGCTCAATACTCCAACAGCAAATGCGTAATTAAAAATACTCCAACATCAAATGCGTATTCCATTTGAGAATTATAACCATACTCTAACCAAACATGCGTATTACACAATACTCCAACAACAAATGCGTAATTAACAATACCCTAACATCAAATGCATATTTCATTCAAGAATTACAACCACTCTCTTTCAAAATTATTATTTTTGTTACCTTTGTACGAAAAAAGTAATATTTTAATCAATCCGGTTCCAATTGTTAACATTTACTAAAATAACATTATTTTCATAGCAAATTTAGTAAGGTCCAGTAACTTACTAACTTTTCTTCCTTTAACCCACTTTTTCTTCGTGTTAATTATCAGACACGTCAGTCATTACACCCCTGTATACAAAATTAATCACTCGCTGTTGTAAAACTGACTCAGTTTAGCCACCAACTTGAAAATTTGTGTCAAACTATGGACCAACTAATTTGATATAAATTTTCAACTTCTCAATAACAAACTAATACAAATTTTCAAATTTGTGACTAAACTACGTTGTTTTTGCAATGAATGGCTCACTTGTTATATTACAGATTTTGGTATTCAGACAAATGTTATTTCCAGAACTGCTTTTTTTTTTGAAATAAAGAACTACTTTACTTTTTTTTGAAATAAAGAACTACTCCATCTGTCCCTTTCGATTGTTTACATTTTTTAGAAAGTTTCCGACACGCATTTTAAGTTACATAATTGGAAGGCAAATCTGATTTAGAGAGGAAAATTCTTAAGTGTTGGATAGCATATAAATGTTTATGTATATAAATATATGTGTTGAACCGGAAAGGTAGTACGCAGTTTCTGAGCACACATTATTGATATGGTTATCTATAAGATACCCCAAATTCAAATGCGTATCAAGTACAATATTACTTCATAATACTCTAACCAAACACGCGTATTGCACAATACTCCAACAGTGCGTAATCAATAATATTCCGACATCAAATACATATTCCATTCAAGAAATTACAACCACTCTCTTTCAAAATTATCGTTAACAATCTATTAGGACAAAACGAAAGGAGTCTAATACAAAACATATCGGACAACAATATGATCGTCCATTATTTGTGACTTAATTTCGATCGGGTTTACCAATTTTACACTAATAACAAATATTTACACAAACGAATTAGAAGCATCGTGATAGCACATGTAGACGCTGTTTAGATAAATAGTAATAATAATATAAAATTGTAAGTAAACACGGAGTATATATTAAAACTTACGTTGCAAATGTGGTGAAAGAGGGGAGAGGCCTCATGAACAATTGCTGAAATGTGGGCGCTTTCGGACAAATACAAATATTTATGTGGAAATGAAAATTTAGATGGTTAATGGGCTATAAAGGCTGCTGGGCTTTTTAGACCCATTGTCAACGGCCCAATAAACTAAAGCAAAAATCCACTCTCGACTAATTTTTGTGTACCCAATTTGTGTGTACCCAGTCCCCCACATCTAAGAGTATATCCATCTACCATTGACTCCCTCTTTAAAAATAATATAAAAAATTAGTTTCCAACAAGATAATGTAGTTTCATCTTCAATATTAATCTTTAAATTCACTTCTTATAATATTATTTTATATTTAGAAGTACATTGAAGTTATAAAAGTACAAAAGACGGAAGAAAAACAAAGTGGATAGATTAATTTAATGTAAAATATAAGTTAAGAGTTAGTTGTCCCTCTTAAAAATAAATAAGCAAGTGAGGCTTTTACTGGGAGGAGTTACGAAGAGCCTATTTAAGTTACATTTTTTCTTTTCTTCTTTATTTTTTGAGTTACGAGTGTGCAATCACATTAATAAGGCTTTCAAGTGACTAGACATAATCAAACTCTATTTTTAATTTCTTTTTTCCTTATATTTTTAGTCATCGAAAGTAGTCAGCTGATTCTCTCTGCGTACTGTTCTTGTGTTTTGACATCTTGATCTATATTATTCAACTATTAGATTTTATCCTGAACCGCATTAGTCGGTATTTTTACGATTTTATCGAATTATTCGATTAACAATTACACATAGTACTATATTTTTAATAATATCTCGATTCAGTTGCTGATTCCAAATAGTACAAGGGGTTGAGTGAATCCTTAATTAATGTGACCGGTGTTAATTGTAATCAAGATAAAAGGTTACGGCTTAATCTTGGATGTGACAATAAGAGTTTTTGGCTCGGAGACATTAAGAATTAAGGAGAAATATGATTCTTACGGTCTAGGTAAGTCCCATGTAAAAAAAACATGGGACAATGTATTGTCCCGCTTACTTTTACGTACACTGTATATCACTTTATACCTAAAACACACATATCTGTGCACACACAAGTTGGGGGTCTTTTGAGAAAATAGTCTCTTCATTATTTAAAATTAGGGTAAGGTTGCGTACAGCATACAGGTAACACCCCCGACTTAAAAAATAAATATTAGATAAAATGAATAGAATAAATATTTTAATTATGTGTTACTTGACATCTGTGTTCGATGTTTACATGCGATAAAATTTACGAATTTTAATTTCTTATATCTAAAATAAAGTATAGATAATTTTCATATTTTTCTAGCAATTTATATGTCAGTATATGATTTTATAAATGATTTATAGATTTAATTACTTATTTTTCAAATTAGATATTGATTATTTTGAATAATCGGGAATCGTCCAACTTCATTTTTTTACGTTTTCACCACCCAGAAGTTTCGGGAAAACTCATTTCTATCTTAATTTGATTATTTCGAGCATTTTCCGTGTTTTAACTTTTTCAATCCGGAGCACGGTTTTACCCATACGGTTCCCTGTACAAATTTTACGATATTTTTTTCGTTTCGGCAAACCGATAAACCAGATATTTTTGATATACGAGATATTTTGATTAAAATCCTATATTATTTTTTCGTAGTACGTGCAATCCTATCTTATCTCTTTGTAGTACGTGCAATCCTATCTTATCTGTTCGTAGTACGTGCAATCCTATCTTATTTTTCCGTAACCATAAATAGCCCTTATAGTACCTTTTTCAAAAAAAAAGAAAAATAAATAGAAAAATCTTATAATTGAAGGGTTTCGAGCACATAACGCAACGGAAACAGTAATTAAACACGTGAAAAATCAGAATTTTCAAAATCCAACGCAGGCTCCATGCAAAAAAAAGATATTTAATTCGTAAAGCAGATTGTTTACCTTAAGAAACTTTACAAATTGGTTGAGTAATGGAGATCTAAAGATTGTTCAATCACAACGCATCCCGCTCTCGCAATCTACGCTCTATCGGTATCCACACGAATGCTTGAACTCAAGGATTGGATGTGTACTAGCACAAACTCCTTTCTTCTTACTCTCTCCATCTTCTCTTGGTGGCTAGAGTTTTAGTAAAAGTCTTTCATATTTTAAAATCAGCCACAAAAGATATTATATAGTGAGTAGAAAAACGAATTATAATTCTTAACTAATTAGGAGTTATTATTAATTCAAAATTCCTATTTGTATAATAATTAAGTCACACTTAATTATTTAACAACTGAATTTCATAATTAATATTAGTAAATTCGAATATCATTATTTATCTAATTAATTAAGTCATACTTAATTAATATTATAAATAATTCAAATTACTTTAATATAATTTAAATCCAATTTAAATTAAATAATCCTTCAAGCATTCTTTGTATGTGACCCTATAGGTTATTATTACGTTGACAACGAATTTTAAATCTAATGTAAAATCGTAAACAATGAGCGGCATCTAGTAATATATCATTACTACCCAAGTAATAATAATTCAATCGGGGATCGACTTAACCTTTCGTGAATAATGTATAATGTAATATAATCTCTTTAACCAAAATATAAATTAAACTAGAGGCATGTAATGTATCATCCTCATCAATGTTTAATCCAGGTTTTCTTGATCAATGAGTAGATTATCATACCAAATCAACATTTGAGTGTGGCCACGTATTTGATAGTCTAGCTCACACAAGAGGTCAATAATATCACTCCTAAAATTTGGAGGGTTAAATCCTTTCTAAACCATTCATATTTCTCATATGATTCAAAATATACCCGAAATACACTTTTATCATTACCCGGTCAAAGATAACTTTTAATGTAATCAAAGTACATTAATTCCCGTATAAAAATATAATGATTACAAGTCTAAGGACCATTACATCATTATCACAGTGAGAATTATTTATGACACAACATACATGTAGAATCTCACATTAGGTCTGTTCAGCACCATGTACATATACATTTGCCTGTGTTTTTGACTTTAGTATCACTATACATATGATCAATGAGATGTGATCATTAGTCAACAAACACACCAGTCTTAATGCATTATTATTGTCCCTTAATAATAATACTTGACTAGGGACATTTAGAAATATTGATACTATTCTCATAATTTCATTTTAAGTCACGTACTTAGAGGTATAGAATTCATATCATATTCCAAGGACATTTATTAATCTAACATTTAAATCGCAGTAAATTAAGAATTAATAAATCATAGAAAGAATAATCGATTGAACATAAATATTAATAATCCACATGTCTTAAACTAAAACATCATAGTGTTGTCTCTAGGGTACAAACACTAACAATAATTACCCAGAGAAAATACGTATATTCATAGTGTTATTCATAATCAAACGAGGATTCGAAGACGTTATCGAACTCCGATTTTAGCGTGCAAGTAGTCGAATCGAAGCTCGTAACAAGTAGAATCAAGTTTGATCAACCATATCACTGTATATTCAAGGGGACGAAAGATCGATAGTAAAATCAATTCGAAGTTCGGGATTCATAGAGAATAAGTTAAGCGGTGCACGGTAAGTATATACTGTACTATTTCACTGTTGATGTTTTGATCTTTAAATGATGAATGATTTGATTTGACTGATGATTCACTGATGAAAAACGAGTATTCTTGCACTGATACTTGATGAACTGATGATGATGCTTCCTTTTCGGAAGTAAGCTAAACCAATTATTTAGCAGACCGGGATCCCCACATGTAGAACTTGATGAATTGATGAACCTATCGTGCTTGAATACTCTGTTTTAATCTTGTGAGAACTATTTTGATGAACACTTGAGGATTGTGATGAAACTCTGATTATCCTACGTATTTGATGATTTGAAGAACTTTGCTTTTCTCGGATAAACCTCGGTTGAATTAATATGATATATGCTTACTGAGCTTTATAAGCTCACTCTTTTATGTGACTAACATTTACAGGAAGAAATTTTGGAGTAAGAAGTTCGGGAAGGGAGAAGAGTGTGATAAACTAAGGTTTTAGTGAGAGTCAAGAGGCGTCTAGTATCGTGACGAAAAATGTTGCAGTAAACGTATGGTTGTACTATGTTAGGATCTTATGACGTATCGTACCTTTTATGATAAATTCGAGAGTTTTGTACAAACTTTATGTTATTGAATAAGTTTTAGATTTTGTAAGCATTTATTGAGTTGGTTAGTTTATTTGGCGTTCCCGGATCGGGTTTTTAAGGACATCCCGAGGTCAGGGGCGTCACAATACCCTTTCCAAGACATTGTCATATACAATATTTCCCAGGTATGGTTGATTGATTGATTAAACTCTTTTTAAAAATGTTACGCAAAACAAATGTAGCGTACACATAATAAACAAAAGAAAATTATCAAAAATACCCTATATATTGACAGAGGATATTCTCACTGGTTTTCAAATGAACTGCAATGGATGGGGCTCTATATATTGTAAACCAGCAAGGCCTGCATTTAAGGGATCAGCACCGATAAATCTCTCTGATCGCGTCTGCACTGTCCTATTTGGTACGGTCATGGTGGTGGTCTGAAATAGTTGGAACACTTGTCGTACGACAGTGTATCCTTGAAATAGTTGACAATTGATGAGTGGTGGATAAATTTCTCTTTCCAGTTAAGCTATAAAGACCACCGATAAATTTCTATTTGGTATGTCACCAATGTTGGAGTTCGGATTACTACTAGTCACTGCCTCACTGAATTGAAATCATGAAACCACTAAAAAGGGTGATAAAATCTCTGGTTCATGATGCTTTGAACAACTTCTTACACTCCGGAATATTGTCTGTAGCAACACCATTAGTGTGTGACAGTATAGTCTGTCCAAGAAACGCAACATATGACAAGATCAACGTCTTCAACATCTCTAACTTGCACTTATTTTCCAAAGCTACTCCAGTGCACGTAAATGAGTTGGTGCATCATTTGGAACAACCTAATATCATTACTGCGGGTGTTTATGGTTTTTTTGTGTGTAAGCAGAATATTAATTCAGATGTGTAACTAGTGTAGGCAACTTCTATAGATATCTGTTCTAAATTTAAGCACGTACAAGATGATGCAATTTGCAAAATCAATAAAAAAACCAGAGCAATTTGTTCTTCCCCCTACAAGTTTTAGTATTGTTCTAGTCCCGGGGGGGGATTTGAAACAGAAAAGAAAAAAGGGCATACACTTATCTTGCTTAGCGCAGGTTCTTGATGGGTAGGATGACCGCAGCTAACCACAGAGCCAACTTAACTGTTTTGCACATTGAAAGATACACTGAAAGAAACATCAACCTAAACGTCAATAATATAACTCAAAAGGTATTTGTTTCAAGTGTATGATCTGAGTCCCTGATGAAGTTTTGGAGTATTGTAACATCTCTTTTGTCATTGCTGCTGCTGCATCCTTTTTTAAGACGCTAGTACTATAGTTGATGTACATCGTTTTCAATAGCGGAGAACGGGCAAGTAAATACTTGATTAGGTCCAACTCTGTTCTTTGACCTTTGAGATTACAGATGGTCACAATTTCAAGCTGATCTATGGTACAATCTTCAGAAACGTTTACCCAATAATTGTTGAGATTCCCTTCACCAGCATCCTTTCGAAGCCAATCCACCTAATGAGTTATGATTAATATATGTTTTGCAATTGTCAAACAATAACTTTGGTGACACATTATAAGTTCAAGCGGATTGCACTCACCAAGATATGTAGCTTGCTCAAGTTGGGAGCACTCCGAATCATACAAAGCAAACAAGAAACCTCAGACACACGAGTTAAATGTATATCAGTGAAAGTCAGAGTCTTGAGGTAATGCAGTGGATGAGGAAATTTATTTGGAGAACCTCCTGCAGCCAAGTACTTTGAAACAAGTAGCAAACAAAGAGCAGAAAAACAATTAGATGTTGATAAGAAATCTAAAGTTACAGTAGATGGTGTAAGGAGAATTTGAACATTACCGCAATGAAATAAGTTGATATGGTGATTTTCTCAATTTTATTTAAACAACCGAAAACCTTAACCACATTGGATGTTTCTGACGGCATTTCCCTATCACAGGCCACCATGCAAGAAAATTCTATAATGTTTTCTAACCCAGCTAAGGAATAATCTGAAGGCATTTTGGTATACATCTGACGTAAGTATTTGAGATTAGGAGCACGGAAGTTGATAGGTAAGAGTCCTTCGCAACAGAACAAGATCAACTTCTCAAGCACAGGGCAATTGAAGACGTTTTGTTCTGAAGTAGAGACATCTGTTAAGACGATTTCCTTCAGAAAAGTCAATCCTCCAAATGCAGGTGTATAGGGTAACCAAACATTTTTTAGGCCCTCTAGATAAAGTTGCTTGATACCCTTACTTGAGAATAACGGAATCCACTGACCAAAACAATCAAGGATTATCTTGGCATCGCAAAAACCAGGAAAACAGAGAGAAAATCTGAGAATGGGGCCATTGTGGAGTAGGAGAACATTACTTATCACACTAACAAAATTAAGAGCTGCTAGTTCTAGACCACGCGATCTGCCAATATAACGTGACTTTTCACTTAAGATGTCTTCATCAAAAACAAGATTTGGAATAGTAGTCCAACAATTCCTCCAATTCCTCGCCAAGATACTTGTTCTCACTGCATCTCGTATAGGCATGAAACAAAGGATAGTTTCGTGTACATTCCGAGGCAGCACACTGATTCTATCTTCCTCAATATGAGTACGACCGACCTTTCTCGTACTAGACTCAGCCATTCTCATCTGCAATAAGAAAACGCGTCATAATTTACTAATGATGTCTCATCCATTTGTTAACATTTTACTTTTTATGATGTCTCGTCCGATTGTGAAATAGTGATATAAATACCGAGTTTTCAATGAACATTAACCAAAATACCCATTTTCAAGCACTTCGGAAAATTCTACCCATTAGATTACCCTAATGTCAAATGCGTATTTTATATCACTACGCCCATCTCCTTTTCTTTTTCGACCCCTTTTATATAATCACACTGTTGGAGTATTGAGCAATACGCATGTTTGGTTAGAGTATTGTTTAGTAATATTATACTACCTGATATGCATTTGGATTTGGGGTATCTTAATAGATAACCAAATTAGTAATGTCTATCATTCAAAGACCCCGTTGTCAGATACATACTACCTTTCCAGTTCAACCTCACAGATGTACACATCTACGACATTTATATGCTATCCAACACTTTAGAATTTCCTCACTAAATCAGATTTGCCTTCTAATTATGTAATCAGCTAGCTTGGAATATTCATAGTATATTCTCATTGAAGAGAAGCACAGAGATATCGTGGTTGAACTGGAAAGGTAGTATGTATCTGACAACGGGGTCTTTGAATGATAGACATTACTAATTTGGTTATCTATTAAGATACCCCAAATCCAAATGCAAATCAGGTAGTATAATATTACTAAACAATACTCTAACCAAACATGCGTATTGCTCAATACTCCAACAGCAAATATGTAATTAACAATACCCCAACATCAAATGCGTATTCCATTCGAGAATTATAACCATACTCTAACCAAACATGCATATTACACAATGCTCCAACAACAAATGCATAATTAACAATACCCCAACATCAACTGCATATTCCATTCAAGAATTACAACCACTCTCTTTCAAAATTATCATTTTTGTTACCTTTGTACGAAAAAAGTAATATTTTAATCAATCAGGTTCCAATTGTTAACATTTACTAAAATAACATATTTTCAGAAAATTTAGCAAGGTCCGGTAACTTACTAACTTTTTCTTCGTGTTAATTACCAGACACATCACTTACTACACCCATGTATACAAAATTAATCACTCGCTGTTGTAAAACTGGCTCAGTTTAGCCACCAACTTGAAAATTTGTGTCAAACTATGGACCAACTAATTTGATTCAAATTTTCAACTTCTCAACAACAAATTAATACAAACTGATACAAATTTTCAAATTTGTGACTAAACTGCGTTGTTTTTGCAATGAATGACTCACTTGTTATATTACAGATTTTGGTAGATTTTGGTATTCAGGCAAATGTTATTTCCAAATGTTATTTCCAGAACTACTTTCTTTTGGAAATAAAGAACTACTTTTTTATTATTTTCAGAGCAAAAGAAGATTGAAAAGATAAATTTGCCCGAGCATTCACAATCAAAGCCATTCACAATCAAAGCCCAGAGGAAAAAAAAGGCGAGTGTAGCTTGATATTTTCAAACTGTTTTGCTTAATATTTCCCAATATATATTCTCTTTTCCTTTTCTTTACTTGTCATAATTTTCGTACCAAATCCGAACGTTAACAATCTATTGGGACGAAATGAAGGAAGTCTAATATAAAACATATCGACCCTTTTTATACAACCACACGCCATCATATCTTTGTCCTTATTACATAATTAGAAGGCGAATCTGATTTAGTGAGGAAAATTCTTAAGTGTTGGATAGCATTTAAATGTTTATGTATATAAATATATGTGTTGAACCGGAAAGGTAGTACGCAGTTTTTGAGCACGCATTACTGATATGATTATCTATAAGATACCCCAAATGAGATACCCCAAATCCAAATACGTATCAAGTATAATATTACTTTACAATACTGTAACCAAACATGTGTATTGCACAATCCTCCAAGAGTGCGTAATCAACAATACCCCGAGACCAAATACATATTTCATTCAAGAATTACAACCACTTTCTTTCAAAATTATCATATTCCTATATATGTGACTTAATTTCGATCAGGTATACCAATTTAACACTAATAACAAATATTTACACAAACGAATTAGAAGTATTGTGACAGCACATATAGACGCTGGTTAGATAAATATTAAAAAAAAAATGTAAGTAAACACGGAGTCGATAAAACTTACATTGCAAATGTGCCGAAAGAGGAGAGAAGCATCACGAACAACTACTGAAATGTGGGCGCTTTCGGACAAGTACAAATATTTATGTGGAAATGAAAATTTAGATGTTAATGGGCTAATGGCAAATGGGCTTCTTTACCCAAGTACGTACTTAAATGCTTTACCCGAGTTTATAATGTATTTTTAATGATATAGTTGTAATTTATTAAATAAATTCTATAATTATAATGATACCCGTACATTCACATTAAAAAAAAAATTATATACATAAATTACGTGAGTACGTATTTAGGTATATCAAACTATTTGACTTTTCGAATTCTTAAACAGCCGGATTTTTTAGAAAAGGGAGAATTGGCACATAAAATGTAAAAAGGATTTAATGGGTTGTCTTTGTGGTCAATTAGCTATATTCAAAATATAGCTAATTTTTTTCAAAATTATGCTCCACTGATATTAGTTATAATCATTAGTTATATTCAATATCTCATTTTTTTATTAATTATATATATATTAGAGAAAATAAGATAATAATATTTAATAAAAAGAAATTTAATAAAAATTTATAAAAATTTTATATTTATATCAATATTTTAAACTAAACATTATAAAACTAAAACTAAATAATTTTTATGATTAACTGAAAATATGATAACATTTTTAAAAATAAATGAAATAAGTAGATTAACAAACACTACTCACATATTAAATAAAATATACAACTAAAATATATCTTATATTAGAATTTTTATAAATTTAGTTAACAATAAAATAATATTTTTACACTTACCATTATATAAAATATTTAAGTTAAATATTGGAAAATATAATTTAATGTAATATGCCCATGTTATAATTAAATAACATAATTAAGAATGGGTTAGAATTAGGGTTACAACTGACGTGGATAATTATAGATGAAAATATAGCGTGCATATTTTTAGTTATCTAAAATTATACCTAACAGACTTACCGTTAGAGTGATACATCGCTTACTTCTTATTCACCTGAAATCTTTGTAATCTTCATCCAAATTGAGGTAAAGAACTTGTTTTTTTTTACAAATGCAGAAAACTTTCATTAACTTGAATATAATACAGCTGGGACAAACCCCCAACTGTCGATACAACGAGGTGGTAAAACAAATATCATACTAAAAACAATTACATGATTTGTTTCCTGATCGTTTAACACATAGAATTTAAAAATTCTTGAAATTAAAAACGAAATCAAAGACATCCCAAGCGATCCAAATTATACCAACATCTCTGAAAATAAGAACATCGCAATTGACCATATCACATAAAAACAATTTTTAGCCCAATGTTCAGAAACACCAATCACATAAACTGAGATTGGAGAAGCGACACCACAACTATCTACTTGCCGGACACCAGTTATAAACATGCCGAAAACACCCCAACTATCTACATGCCGGATGTCAGCTATAGACATGCCGAAAGTTTAAACCTGTGAAAGATGAACAATCTTTGGTTGTGAAAGGTGGGCTATTGCAATACTCAACATCGCTCCAGATTCGATGCAGGCTTTGCAGATCACCAAAAATATCAATAAACTCGTTCTCAACCGATTCAACACCAAATAAACCCAACCATAATTAAACAAAAACATAACAAAACACTCCAAAAGGAGAGACAAAATACACACTCCAAAAGGAGAGACACACAAACACCGAAAAAATTGGGCTTTATTGGAGGGAAATTAATAAGAACAAAAGAGAATGAAGGGGTTGGGGCTTTCCACCGGAGAAAACCAGTGGAAGCCCCTCGATTTACTTGAAAATGAACAAACCTGAGAGAGGAGAGGAGAGGAGAGGAGTGGAAGTAAAGAACTTGTTAATGTCAATAGCATGTTGTAAACTCTGTTTTCTGCATATTGGTACATAAGTACTCCCTCTGTTTTTTTATATATCTTTTAAATTTTATGCACACATTTCTAAGTTCATGGACCATATAGTTAAAATAATAATTTTTTAAAATTTATTTTTTTAATTAAAGTTTTAGTTATATATTTTTATTTACAAAAAAAAATTAAAAATTATTATTTGAACCATATGATCAAAGCACCTAGAAGTGTGTGCACAAAAATCAAACGTCATATAAAAGAAAACAGAGGGGTACAAAGAAAATCTACTGCGTTATATTGCTAACTAATTAAATTTCTTGTGTTAAAACAACTAAAAAGGAAAAAACTACATGTTAAATTTTATATTATACTAACAAACTCGTGTGATGCACAGATTGTTTTTAATATTAAATCACTTTGAATTTAATTTGAAGTGAAAATTTTTAAACTCTAAAATTATTTATTAAAAATTTATGATAATATGATTTGATAATTATTTTAAATATGTTTGTGTATAATTTAGTGAAATTTTAGTTTTTAAAAAAATATCACTCACTTGACTGCAAGATTTAGTTTTGTTAAAATTTATAGGTGTGATGATTATAAAAGATAATTATGTATTAATTAAAAGATAAATTTTAGCTCAAACCAATGGTAAACGAATTATCTTAAATTTGGTATATCGAACAAATCTAACTAATTATATTCAATTTATTTTGGTTTGATTTGTTTAAACCCGGATCAATGATACAAAATTTATGTATCAATGATTTTTTTTTGAAGTTAACCCGAATAAAAGTACATATTATTTTATTTAGCTGATATAGTTATTATATTATTTTAATTTTGTTTTTTCATAGATCAATTATATAAATTTTTTCAAGCCTGGATGAATATCATGTATTGATTTATTTTAGTCTGACGCAATTATACTGACTAAAGAATCATCTCTATTTTCATTTTATTAAAATAGTTTTAGATATTACAGAAATTGAAAATTCCATAATTATATAAACCCAAACATTTTACACAATCTGCAATCAAACTTTTAATATTTCGGTTATTATAGTCAGATCTCAGTTATCCCACATTTTTCAGCCTACATTATACCTAACAACGAATTAGGTAGAATTTAATTTTATTTTAACACGAATCAGTAATATAAAAATTATCTTTAGTTTGAGTTTAATTTCAGTTTTAGCGTAGATCAATAATATACATTATTTTATTTTAGACGTAGTCCTCTTATATCAACCATCTAATTACATTTAGTTTGTTGTTAATTTTATTTTAGCTCTTGTTAAATATTATTTTATTTTAAGCCAAATAGATAACATATTTTATTTTATTTTGATGACATTATATCGACCAACGCATTATGTTGTAGCCCGGTTTGATATAATATTTTTTAACTGGATTGGTAGTATTTAATATATTGTTTTACTTGAGATAGTAGATCTTGGTTTTAGTATAAGACCGTTATGTCAACCAAATCCAGCTAATTATATTTAGTTTTTTGTTTAATTTCATTTAAGCCCTGAATGAATATTATTATGTTTTAGACCGAATTGGTAATATGTATAATTTTATTTTAGTCTGATGACATTAAATCTGCCAAACGAATTTGCTTTCAGTTTATTTTGTTTTAACTCGTTGATTTTTTTTGTTTTAGTCTGATGACATTATATCGATCAAACGAATTTGCTTTCAAATTTTATTAGTCTTTATTATTTTAGTTTAATCCGAGGCTGGAAGTACAACTAATTGTACGTAATTTTTTTGGTTTAGGATTGGATCAATAGTATAATTTTATTTAATGTTTAAATCAAAATTATTAGACATATTACAATTCTATTTATATTTATATAATTCGGTTATAAATTGTAATATATTTATAAAAATGTTTTATTTTAAATATTACCATAATTACTGTGACCAAACCAATTAATTACCAACCATACTTTTATTGTGACTAAACCGACTATCAACAAACTTTCGTCGTTTCATCTATTGTTTTGTATTTAATATAATAGTATAGATTTTATGTTGCATTGTTTTATCGATGATTTGGTACTGCACTTTGCCCATACGTACTAATTTGATTTGTGTATTCTTGAGAGTAAGCGGAATATTATTAATTCAAATGTGTAGCGCGAGATAGATTCAAACAAAAGAACTAACATTCAGTTTTTTTATATAATAACCTGTTGGCAACAAAACTTATTTAGTGAATTCTATTCAAGAAAGTTTTTAGAATTGCATTTGCGTATCCATTGGTCTGGCATGGGTTCTATATGATAGAATCTGACAATTCTATAAATATATAATTATCTAAAATAGAGACATGACCATAATCATCATATATAATTATTGAGATTAAACCGAAGACGGAAGCGTACCTGAATCCATAAGGCGATAATTGTAACGGTATCTAAATCTGTATATCATTCTTGATTATTGTCTTTCTCAACCAGGTACTCCTTTGGGTTTCTCAATAGCTCTCTCTGATGGGTAGAAGATAAGCCGTGTAACGTATTTGATATATTAGGGACTATAACCCGTTTTATATACCACCTAATTCAATCTCCCATTATAATTTAATTGGGTCTGGTATTAGGTATCCATTTATTAGGTCCATACAATAAATTAAATCTAACTGGGTTTCTTATTTGATCACTTAATTTAACCCAATATAATAAATAGCAAATATAATTGATATATTTATAGGTAGCCCATTAATTAATTATTATTATTAAAATAATTATAACAATCTCCCACTTTGGTTTCATATGAATTCAGAATCAATTATACAAAACTTTAGTGCGCGACTTTATGTTATCTATCGTCCTTAGATTTTACCAAAACAATTCGGTCCGTCTACTATATATGCATGAGATTCTGACGACATTCATCACAAACTTTACGTGACTAAACCTTCCATGGTCACCACACAAATATATTCAACGACATGAATCAATGCATGGATAAATGGCATGGAAATTACATATAATGTGATCTATATAATGTCTATTTCCAACTAGTCCTTAGTCAATCTCTAACGATATTGATTCCAATTTTCGCAACTCAATGTTAAACCACAATAAGAAAATTGAACAAAATTAGAGTGACATTTAATAAAATTCCATCAATTGTATTCTGCAGAATATAAACAACTCAATGTTTATTACATAAAACACCAAAATACAAACTCCCACTAAACCAAAGTATCACATAAGATAACACCCATATGAGCAGTATGCTCGTGAAAAACCTTAGGTGTTAATGCCTTAGTGAGCGGATCCGCAATCATGGAGTTAGTGCCAATGTGTTCTATCAAAATATGTCCACTCTGAATCTTTTCTTTAACAACTAAGAACTTAATATCAATATGTTTTGCATATGTAGTGCTCCTATTGTTGTTTGAATACTCCACTGCTGATTTATTATCATAAAATATCTTTAATGGTCTTTCAACACCATCAAGGATACACAAACTAGTGACAAAGTTTCGAAGCCATAAAGCTTGATTAGATGCCACAAAACATGCTATATATTATGCAGCCATGGTGGATGAAGCTATGAGCGTCTGTTTGGCAAACCTCTATGAAATCGCTCCACCAGCCAGTAGATAAACATAGCCCGAAGTATATTTTCTTTCATATTTGCATCCTCCAAAATCAGAATCTGAATATCCAATGATTTCTAGATGATTTGATTTCCTGTATGTGAGCATATAGTCTTTTATTTTCTTCAAATACCGTAAGACTCGTTTCACTTCTTTCCATTGCTCCATTCCCAGATTACTCAAATATCTTCCCAACATTTCAACAATGAATGTTATGTCAGGACGAGTACAAACTTGAGCATATATTAGGCTTTCCACTGCTGAAGCATATGATATCCTTTGCATTTCCCTTATCTCAAGTTCATTCTTGGGACACTGTTTGAGACTAAATTTGTCTCCCTTAGACACGGGTGTATCCATTGGTGCACAATCTTTCAAGCCATACCTTTCCAGAATATTTTCGATATAGCTCTTGTGTGACAATCCAAGAATACCTCGAGAGCGATCTCGATGTATCTGAATTCCTAATACAAAAAATGTGTTACCAATGTCCTTCATCTCAAATTGACTAATGAGAAATTTCTTGGTATCGTGCAATAAGCCTATATCATTAGTAGCAAGTAAGATGTCATCAACATATAAGAGAAGAAAGATAAATTTGCTCCCACTGAAATTGTGATATACACAATGTTCCACCAAGTTCACTTCGAAACTATATGAAGTGATTACATGATGAAATTTGTGATACCATTCACGAGAAGTCTGCCTGAGACCATAGATGAACTTCTTTAATTTTCAAACCACAGTCTTTGGATCTCCAATGAAAAAGTTTTCTGGTTGCACTATATAAATTGTCCCGCTAATATTTTCATTGAGAAACTCCATCTTTACGTCCATCTGATGTAGCTCTAGATCATAATGAGCCACAAGTTCCATAAAAATTCTAAATGAGTCTTTCGTAGAAACCGGAGAGAAAGTCTCATTGTAGTCGATACCTTTCTTTTGAGTGAATCCTTTAGCGACTAGACGAGCCTTATATCTTTCGATATTACCACTCAAATCCCTTTTAGTTTTAAATACCCATTTGCAACCAATAGGTTTTGAGCCTTTAGGCAATTCGACAAGATCCCAAACGTCATTGTCATTCATAGATTGCATCTCTTCATTCATGGCATCAATCCACTTTTGAGAGTTAGGACTCTGCATGGCTTGTTGAAGATTTACATAGTCATCTTTCCCAATGCCAATTCCATCTTCATGTTCTTGTAGAAAAATAACATAATCAGATGGAATTACGCTCTTTCGCTCTATAGTGGATCTCCTTAGTGGCATTTCTTGTGATTTATGAGGTTGTTGAGTTTGCTCAAATTGGGTCCTCATGGGGAATTTCGGTGTTCTCTTGAACCGGAGGGCCTTGAACAATGATAGGTATCATAATCTGATCATTGCTCTCGGCAGAGTCATAAATAGGATCATGAATATCTTCTTCAAAGACAATACTTTTACCTATATCTTCCCTCCCAAAATCAACATCCTCAAAAAATCTTGCATTATCAGTCTCAAAGAAGGTTCTAGTAGCGGGATCATAAAATTTAAATCCCGAGTACGTTCCGGATATCCAATAAAATAACAACTGACCGTCCTAGAGTCCAGTTTCTTTTCATTTGGCCTATATGGCCTTGCCTCAGCTGGACAACCCCAAACATGTAAATGTTTAATACTAAGTATTTTCTTAGTCCAAAGTTTGTAAGGAGTTTCGGCCACTGCTTTAGTTGGAACCCGATTAAGGATATAAATTGTAGTCTTTAGTGTATCTCCCCAAGTGACTCTGGCAAGGAAGAATGACTTATCATACTTCTCACCAGATCTTTAAGAGTACGGTTTCGCCTCTCAGCAACACCATTCATATTTGGTTTTTCTGGCATAGTGTACTGAGGGACAATTCCACACTCATTTAGGAAGTTAGCAAAGGGTCCTGGACGTTTCTCACCTGATCCATCATATCTACCGTAGTATTCACCACCACGATCAAATATGACAACTTTAATACTATTGTTTAGCTGAAGTTCAACTTCAGCTTTATACTCTTTAAATACGTCCAGATCTTGTGACTTCTCATATATTAAGTATAGGTAACCATACCTAGAGTAATCATCTATGAACGTGATAGAATACCGTTGACCGTTCCAAGAGGCCGTAGGGAATGGTCCACATATATCGGTATGAATCAGTTCCAAGACACTTGTAATTCTATTGGCACCTAACTTTCTGGGTTTGTTTGTTTTCCCTTAATGCATTCAACATAGACTTGAAAGTTACTTAAATCTAAGGGATCAAGAATTCTATCATTCACAAGCCTCTGAATTCTCTGTTTAGAGATATGATCTAATCGCTTGTGCCACAACATGGCAGAATTCTCAGTTAACTTACGCTTTGTACCTCTTGCAGTTGAGTACAAAATTTCATTATTAAAAACAACATTATCAAACATATAAAGATTATCAATCAAAGAACCGGTGGCAGCCACATTCGAATTTAAAGAGAAACACATTTCCAAAAGAACAAGTGTAGCCATATTTGTCCAAACAGGAAACAGAAATAAGATTTTGTCTGAAAGACGGTGCAACAAATGTCTCAAATAAATCCAAATAAACAACATTTTTTAATAATAATCTAAATGTTCCAACAGCTTCAAATGAAACTTTATTGTCGTTGCCCACATAGATGAATCTTTCGGCATCAATTGGCGGTCGGCTCCACAGGCAACCCTGCATAGATACACTTATATAAGTAGTAGCACCAGAATCTACCCACCAAGTATCCTTAGGTACAGAAGCCAAATTAACTTCAGAACAAACAAAGACAGAAGTCTTACCCTTCTTCACATGCCAAGCAACATATTTGGAACACTCTTTCTTCATGTGTCCAGCCTTCTTACAAAAGTAGCAGGTTGTTCCCTTATCCTGCTTATCTTGTAACTGATGCTTGGGTTTTCTACTTGCAATATCCTTACCTCTCTTTCTTTTCTTATCATGAAAGCTTGATGCCAAGTGAGAACTATCATTCTTCTCTCGCAAAACCCTCTATTCCTCTTACACACAGTGTGGAATGAGCTCATTAAGAGTCCATTTTTCCTTTTGAGTAATATATCTCACCAGAAAGTGTCGAAACTGAGGAGGCACAGAAATTAGAACCAAGTGAACAAGTAACTCGTCTGAAAGTTCTAACTTGAGTTCCTTGAGTTTTCCAGCAAGATTAGACATCCCAATGATGTACTCTCTTATGTTCCCCTTTCCTTTATACTTCATGGTCACGAGTTTTGACAGAAGATTACTCGTTTCCGCTTTCTCATTCTTAGAAAAATATTGCTCAATCTCGGAGAGGAACTTCTTGGCACTCATGCTCTCAGTATTAGAGCCCCAAAAGTCGGTTGGAATCGTTCGCTTCATGATCGCCAGACACATGCGATTAGATCATTCCCATTTCTCAATTTGATCCATTTTGGGATCATCCGTACGGGGAATTGGTTGCTCTTTCCTTAGTGCAAGGTCGAGATCCATACACCCCAGAATGATTTCAACACTCTCTTTCCACATGACATAGTTTGTCCCATTCAACATTGGAATCATGCTCAATTGAGTGGAAGCAGAATTAATAGAAGAGGTAACTGAAATAGAAAACAAATATACGACAAATGCTCAAAACTAATATATATAATAATGTGATAACTTTTAAATATTGGCAACACCATCACAAGATACCTAGCGCAATAATCAAGTATTAACAATCAATTTTTGTCAAATAATATGCATTTCTTTGGACCGACTTATTATTCACATGAAAAAAACTTAATATTGTTACATACTTATTATCACAAGAATATATTAGTTTTGGCCAAACATTACCTTCCTTTGGGCCGATAAAATTTGCATAAAATTAAATATTCTATCGTCACAATAATATTTTTAAATTAATTAATCTACACCAAAGAGGTCACTTTGGCGATATATTGTTTCAATCAATTAACATAAAATATTTGACCACCTAAATTAATAGGTTAATAATAATTTGCCAATAAAAAAAATAACTAAATTCACTAATACATACCAACAGTTTTACCTCTACCTGATCAAATTATGTAAATATGTGACGCATGCTAGGTACTATATTGGCATTAAAAATTGTTGCATCCAAACCAAAACAAGAATTGGTCACGCTCAAAGAAAAATTATCTTCTACAATAATAAATTATAGGCATATACTTTAACCAACACTTGTCAAGTTGTCAAAAGAAAACCTAAATAGACAATTAGAAAAGAACATGGCACAGTGAACATATATGACATAATTTAACAAGCATAATGTCATGATCATAAGGATTAACCACTTTAATAAATAAACTGCATTCAAAGTGAATCATAATTTTACAAGACTTTCAAAGTGAATCAATAGTCGAGGAAGTCAATTCTCGAATTTCAACAACGAACCATCAATTTAACCAAAGAGTTAATTAATTAAATATCCAGAAAAGACAATATCATATGCACTAAATTGAGCCATATGCGCACCAAATAAACTATGTTTCTGAATCCATCTCTAAATCCTAAAATTTATATTCAATAAAAAGATATGAAGAGGCTCTGATGCCAATTGATAGAATCTGACAATTCTATAAATATATAATTCTCTAAGATAGAGACAAGGACCGTAATCATCATATCTAATTATCGAGATTAAACCGAAGGCGGAAGCATATATGAATCCATAAGGCGATAATTGTAATGGTATCTGAATCTGTATATCGTTCTTGATTAATATCTTCCTCAACCAAGTACTTATTTGGGTTTTCCAATAGCACTCTGTGATGGGTAGAAGATAAGCCGTGTAACGTACTTGATATATTGAGTACTATAACCCTTTTTATATACCGCCTAATTAAATCTCCCATTATAATTTAATTGGATCTGGTATTAGGTATCCAGTTATTAGGTCCATACAATAAATTAAAATCTAATTGGGTTTCTTATTTGATCACTTAATTTAACCAAATATAATAAATAACAAATATAATTGATATATTTATATGTAGCCCATAAATTAATTATTATTATTATTATTAAAATAATAATAATACTATATTCGAACTCAATTTCTTTTGTCACTCTAAGATCCTCGGTGGGTACTTTCTTCGCACTACGAAAGAAAATGTTCAAAACCAATCTATCTAAAATCTTAAGGTGTTAGTCTTGACAAAAAAAATCTTAATCTTTTAGAGAAAGGCCTCAAATGGATCGTATGCCATATATTATCAGAAAACAATGTGTTGGTCACACTACTACCCAGATGATTGTCGAAAAAGCTCACTTGAAACCACCTTGTAGTATTTAATCAAACAGCTAATGCATGTACACCAAATTAAAGCACTTATAAGTTTATTTAAATTTCATAATCAATATAAAACTAGAGCAATTTATATAAAAGTGAAAGGCATGATCACTAGTTTCACCAATCAACTCTACATTCAGATATGAGCTCAAAAATGAACTACATTCTATAGCACATAGAACTTTGTCTTCTATGTTATCCAATTAAAACCCATGCTGACCCGTAACTTATAATGATACATTTGTTCTTCTCCCTACAGGTTTTACTATTGTGCTAGTCCCTGGTGGCAAATCGAAAGAAAGGAAAAAAAGGGCATACACTTATCTTGCTTAAAGCGTGTACTTAGAAGGGTAGAATGACCACAACTTACCCATCCCCTCGAGTAGAGAGCTATTTCCAGAAAATGACACCAATGACCTCAGCAGGAGTAGGACACCTAACCACTGAGCCAACTTAAATCCTTTGCACACTGAAAGAAACATCAACCTAAACGTCAATAATATAAATCTAAAGGTAGTACTTTCAAGTGTATGATATGCGCCCCTGATGAAGTTTTAGAGTATTGTAACATCTCTTTTGCCATTGGTGCTGCTGCATCCTTTTTTAAGACTCGAGTACTGTAGTTGATGTACATCATTTTTAATAGCGGAGAATGGGCAAGTATATACTTGATTAGGTTCAACTCTGTTCTTTGACCGCGGGTGGGATTATGTACCCAACCTAAAATGTGATCCACTAGATGTATGATTATGTTCACAATAAGTTTAAGCTAATATACATGAACAAATAAAATCATCGTGTATGATGTTTATACATGTGTTTGTAGGTTGAAGTTTCCGGGTGTTGTGTATGTGTGTTTGTTATTTTCTTCAAGGAGCTCGAGCTGATGTTGCTATGGAAGATTGAATAATGCTGCCTTCTTCTTAGCTGAACTTGAGTTGGTGTAATCTGTTGAATGAAGTTGTTGTGTTTGTTTTGCTTGCCTCCACCTTTCTCTTATCTCCTAGTTTGTTCCTCTTTTCTCTCCCAACCCTCCTCATTTTTCTCCCATTTCAAATTGTAGTTGTTATCTTGTTGCATCTGCTTGACTAGTTCTCCTCCAAAATTGGAGCTGGGCTTGACAAAGTCCGTGGCTCTTCCCGCTGTTGTCATGTGTTTGTTGTCGTGCAAGTCGCATCCTCATCTTCCTGTCCTGACATGCCTTCTCGTCCTTGCCGTGAACTCCTTCCGTCATGTCTGTAATTTTCATGTATAACAATAGCCCCCGATTTTTTAAATAAGGAAACTTAATTTATAAAATCTCTAATTTGGTATTTAAACCAAAAGTCTATCGTCACAAATGGATGCGTGTGGGCAGACTCCTTATCCTACCTGGGTAATTGCTCAATCAGCCAAGTGGATATACATGCACTGGCTTTTCGTATTCCAAGAAACCCTCTCCCGTGTTTATCAATACTATTTCTCTCCTCTATATACACTCCCACAATCTTTTTCTTGTATTTTCATTCACCACATCTTTTCAAGTCTCATTCTTTCCTTATCAGAGAATCAAACTTCCTTACTTCTTCAAACGGTGGCCAAAAAATCTGCTCGTAGTTCTGAGAGTCACAGCGAATCCTCCAAAACTTCGACTGAAAACCCTAATTGGATCATGACCAAACTTCTTGATACCTGTGATAGTTAACCCAACTTGATCAAGTCAGAACGATTCGAGGAGATGAAGTTACTTTTCCATACTGATGTCAATATCATTGTTCTTGACTCAACTGTTCGGGCTGATTCGTACAAGAAATGGTGGGTATGTTTTTACTATTACCCATTTGACATTGGACTTACTTTCCCTTTTTCAAAGTTTATCGCTGGTGTGTTGACTGCCTTGAAATATCTCCTGGACAATTGTTGTTGTTTGCATGGAGGGTTTTGGCCTGTCTTGATGCCATTGAAGAGAAGCATGAGTTGAATATTGATGTCGATATGAAGTACTCCTATAGTCTCAAGAAGTTCAGTAATTGCATGGTTGTTTTACCAACAAGGACACTGAAGATTCGTTAATATTTAACAATGAAATAGTCAATGATAGAAACTGGAAGAAAGACTACGTCTTTGCTGAGAAGATGACGTTAGGTGAAGATGTCGGTTATTTGCTTGAACACTGGAATAATGCAGTTTATCTCTTTGTCTTGTTCTCTTCCATACACTATTTTTTATCATTCATTATTTGTCGCACTTGATTGGTTTATGTCTCTTTTGTGTTGTCATGTCATTACTTCTTCATAGTATCGTAACTTTATTTGTTGCTTAGTTAATATGCTTTTTATCGAGTCAATACTTAATTGTCGTCTTCTCCCGTAGATTGTGACTTTGAACTCGATGAAAATGATGAGGTAACTAAAGCTATTGTTGATAAGATTCGAGCTCTACCAGTCTCTGAGAGACTATGGCCTAATTGCCTTGGTCGCCCTATCTGAAATGCCGGCAAGGTTAACATGGATGAATTTGTTGCTAACATGAAGAAGTCCCAAGTAAGGAGCGAAACTGGTGTTTTGAAAAGAACCGGATCCAAGACTATTGCACATAAGACCAGGGGTAAGTCAATCGTTTCTGCTGCCGTCAAGCTGTCTCAGTCGATTCAAAGTTTGTCCTCTGAGACTTTGGAGAGCCCCAAGAGCGACCAGGACGTTGGGATGAATACAGGAAGTAAGTACGCCAAAGGTATATGTCATTTTCTTTCTTTCATGACATATCTCTTGTTGGCTTTATCTATTTGGATTCTCTTGTTATCCTGGATTGAGCCTTATTTTTTAATTGTAGAGTTTAAGCCCCCCATCATTAAGCCCCTTTTGATTTTTGGCAAAGACTTGTTTAATAAGAGATCTCGTGAGGAGAAATCTACTGAAATTGAATCATCCAAGGCTCCCATTTTATCGAATCCCATTTTAAGTCCTCCCATTAGTCCTCTGACTAAGAAAGTTTGAGTCAATCCATCTGTGACTACCATCAGTTCTGATATCCCCATGCCACTCCTGACTCAGAGATATATAGTTCATGCTGACCCTCGCACTTTTGCCCATTTACTTGATGATATGGTGCTTCCCCAGTCAATGGAAGAGCTTTCTGCCAAAGAGCTCGAAGATGTTCTTGACAATGTTGTTGGTTACTCTTTCCATGTAAGTCAAGCATTTCCTCTTTATATATATTTCTCTTTTCTTCCTTTATCATATAGTGTCTTCTATTAATATTTGTTAACATATGCATCTCCCTGCTTCATGTACACACTCCAAAGTTTTTTAGTGGCTCACGAAATCTACAACCATAAAATGCAAATGGCCAAGGAGCTTGAAGAGGAGTAGAAGTCTTGTGTCAAAAAGTTGGGAGCTGCAGAAAACCTTGCCAAAGAGAGACTAGCTGGTATGAATTATCTTCAGAAGGAGTTTGACGAATTCGCCACCAAAGTTCAGTCTATTGAACATGACTTGGGTTCTGATGCTGAGAAGATTGTCCATCAACAAATTATGAGGACCAGGGTTGACACCATGTTGGAGTTCCACAGGGGAGAGTGGAAGACTTGGGACGTGCTTGAGACCGTCAAGATCTATAACAAAGAGTTTCCTGATGACGCCTTCCCGTTATATGAATTTGAAGTCCCCAATGATGATGTGGAGATGAAATCCCCAAAAGATGACAGTCCTGACGAGAAGTAGTTTAGTATTGATATTCTGCTCTTGTTATGAACTTGTTCTGTCTTTTCATTTCATACTTTGTTTTTAATCTTTGCTACGATAGACTCCTGTTTCGCCGTTTAGGCGGGGAATCATTCTTTTAATTGCCCTTTCGGCCTTAGTTTTTATCGTCGAATATTCGTTACTATATCCACCTTCTCAATCTCGAGCCCTATTCGTATTTCCTTGTCATCTTAAATTGTTTGTTATCCTTGAATGCATTATTTGATCTATTTTGCCAGACCAATTGCAGTTGTCGTCATTGTAAGATAGCATATGTTTCGATATTTTTTTGTAGATATTTCAATGTTTATCGCTTATTTGTTGTAATTGTCTATACAACTCTTAGGAAAGAAAGTTGTTAGATTCATTCATAAAGTAAGATTTGTTTCCTTTCGTCATATGTGTTTCCTTAAGTGGATTTTTAAATATAATCGTAGTTGTCAATGTATTTCGTTTTATCTTGCCGTCAAAACATGTTATTTCGTTACTGTTTGTTTTTTCGTTATCATTCGTTGGTGCATGCACTTGTAGGGTGGTTAAAAGGCCTTATTCCCTCTTGAAACACACCAAGTAGTTATACATAAATTCGTAGAACGTCATGAAGATATGTAAACATCGAAGTTATTATAATAGATGTCATAGTACTTTGTCGTCAACTACATTCGTCAAGTGTGTATAGCACTTTCGAAGTAGCAAAATTTTTAGTTGGGTGATCAGCCCTTTGTGAGTTTCATCATCGTATACAAATGTTTAATAATATTGTAGAATCTTAAAGAATAGAAGCGCATAATCGAATTGAGTAAACAAGCATAGTCTTATGTGTATATTAATGTAATTCGCAATTTGAATTAATAAATTGAAAATGTAAGCATAATTTTATCGCACAGTAAAGTAGCTCATAACAAGTTGAACAGAAAATCAATCTTTCATAGACAATTCGTCAAAAGCAAATAATGACAGATAGCAAACAATGGCATGCCAAACGCAAGCAATCACCAACAACTAACTATGTCCTAATCGACTTATTAATCAGCGACTTCTAAGAACAGAAATTTTAAAAAAGAGATAGAAAACTTTACACGTGATAAAGTTTTAGATGCAAGGCATTCCAGCTTCTCGTTATTTGTGTCCCGTCCATGCTTGACAACCAGTAAGCCTCACGTCCAACGACGGCATCAATGAAGTAAGGGTCTTCCCAAGTGTCTGCGAATTTCTCTGCCATCACGTCCATAGTGTTTTGGAACGTTTTTCTCAGCACCATGTCACCAACACGGAAGGTTATTATGTGAACATGTTTGGTGTAGGTATTAGCCACCCTTTGTTGATAAGAAACTAACCGAATTCTTTCCATTTCTCGCAATTAATCCAAAGTGTCCTTGTCATGCGACAACTCTGTATTGTTCACGTCATTCGTCAAGAGTCCATATCTTGTTGTTGGCATCATGACTTCTGTTTGTAACACGGCTTCAATGCCATAGATTAGACTGTATGGTGTCTATCCTATTGATGTTTTAGGAGTTGTCCTATCCGACCACAACACCCAAGGCAGTTCTTCAGCCCACTTTCCTTTGCATGACGCCAATCATCTCTTAAGATTATTGATTATGATTTTGTTGCTTGACCTAGCTTGTCCATTGGTTTGAGGATATCTTGGTGTTGATTTAATCAGATTAATATTCCAACATTTGTAAAACATTTCAGTCTAATCGCTATGAACTGTGACCCATTGTCACAAATGATCTCGGATGGCACACCAAACTTGCAAAGAATATTTATTTTAATGAATAAAATTACCTCTTTTTACGTCACTTTCTTGAACGCCTCCGCTTTAATCCACTTTAAGAAATAATCAGTCATGGCCAACATGAACACCTGTCCTAGTGTAGGTGGCATTTTTCCCACGATATCCATTCCCCACTTTATGAAAGGCCGAGATGGAATGGATATGTTAAGATGTTCAGACGGTTGTTGTATGATAGGTGCATGTCGTTGGCAGGCATCATATCTTTTGCATAGTCTAGGGCATCCTGTCTTAGTGTCGTCCAATAGTAACCCGAGCGTAGAATTTTTAAAGAAATATTTCTTCCATTAGTCTGATTCCCACATTCTCCTTCGTATGCATCCCTTAGTATCATGTCTGCATCATATTTTTTTAGACATCTCTGTAGCAGCCCCGTGGAGGATTTTTTGAATAATTTCCCATCTATGATCGTAAACCTTGACGCCTTCATCTTGAGGATCCTTGCTTCATTGTTGTTGGTTGGTATTGTTCCAAACTGCAAATAATCCTTGTATGTCTTCATCCAACTGTCTGAGTTTTTACTGGTATTGTCATCACGTTGATCGAGAGTCGTTATTTTTTATTCAAGAAATAGCCTTCCATAGCAGGCCTCATGATGTGGACCACTGGGATGTTGTTTAAATCTAAACCCTTGGATACAGCTCCCAATCTGGTTAATACATTATCTTGTACGTTATTTTCCCTTGGAACCTATTGTATGCTGAAGTCATCGAAGTGATTGGTTAACCTTTTGGTGATGTCCAGGTATGCAACCATCTTGGGATCTTTGGCTTCATAAGACCCATTGACATGATTAACGATAAGTAGCGAATCACATTTGACGTCAATAGTTTTGATCTTCATGTCTATAGCAATTGTGAGTCTCGTGATTAGTGCTTCATATTCAGCTTCATTGTTTGTGGCTTTAAAGTCACAATATATTGACTGAGCTATCATATCCCTTGTGACGATTTGAGGACAAGCCCCAATCCTGTTCCATTGACATTCGATGCTTCATCTGTGTATAATGTCCAAGGCTTCGCGTCTACTCTTGAAAGAACTTGCTAAAATTCTTGCTCAGCATCTATCATTTGTCTTGGACTAAATCAGCCATAAAATCAACTAAGGCTTATGACTTTATTGCAGTCCTCGTGTCATACATGATGTCGTAAGTACTTAGTCATATTGCCCATTTTGCCATTCTTCCCGTCAGATCAGGTTTACTCAAAACATTCCTCAAAGGGAAGTTCGTCATGACATGTATTTTGTGTGACTCAAAATAATGTCTCAATTTAGTGGAAGTCATAGCTAATGCAAGTACTAATTTTTCAAGAGATGTGTACCTTGTTTCCGCATCTACTAAGCTCTTGCTGACGTAATATACAGGCGATTGGACACCTTCACTTTATTTTACAAGGACGCCACTTACCGCATGATCTGTTATGGATAAATAAACGTACAAGTCCTCTCCTTAAATGGGCTTGGACAGGAGTGGTGATGTAGTTAGATAACTTTTTAAGTCATTCAAAGCAGCTTCATGTTTATCTGACCACAAGAATCCTTTGTTCTTTCTCAACACATCATAAAATAGTTTGCACATGTCCGACGAACGAGAAATGAACCTTTTCAGGGCCGCAACCCGTCCTGTCGGCTTTTGGACGTCTTTGACGTTTGATGTACTTTTTATTTCAAAAATCGCCTTAATTTGTTCAGGGCTTGCTTCAATTCCTCTCCTTGTCACCATATGTCCAAGGAATTTTCTAGATGACACAATAAAGTTGCATTTCGATGGGATCAACTTCATGTTGTATGACCTTAGTATGTCAAATACTTCTTGAAGATCACGGATGTGATTTTCTGCGTTAACAGACTTGACTACCATGTCGTCAATGTAGAGTTCCATCGTATGCCCTATTTGGTCTTTGAACATTTTGTTAACAAGACTTTGAAACGTAGCCCCAACATTTCTTAGTCCAAAAGGCATGCTAAGTAATAATATATCCCCATGTACGTTATGAACTCAGTCTTCTCACAGTCAGATGGTTCCATTTAAATTTGATTGAAGCCACTCGATGCATCCAGGAACGTTAGCAACTCACGACCATCCGTCGAGTCTACCATGGTGTCAATGTGAGGTAGTGGATAGGGGTCTTTAGGACAAGCCTTGTTTAAGTCCGTGTAATCAACATAAACTCTCCATTTTCCATTCTTCTTCTAGACTATGATGACATTCGCTAACCATTCAGGATAATCGACTTCTCTAATCATTCCAGCTTTCATGAGCCTTTCCACCTTGTCGTTTATTATCTTGTTTCTTTCTGCTGCAAACTTCCTTCATTTTTGCTGAACAGGTGTGTAGCTGGTATCAATGTTTAACTTGTGTGTCTGCAAACTTCCTTCATTTTTGCTGAACAGGTGTGTAGCTGGTATCAATGTTTAGCTTATGTTTGATGACAGTTGGATCTATTCCTGTATGTCATCGTGTTCCCATGCAAAGGCATCCAACCTCGTAGTTAGAAAATTCACCAAGTTAGCATCAATTATTAGGGAGAGATCTTTTCCTATTAACACCTTCTTATCTCCCGTCTTCAAGTCAATTTAAGCTAAGTGTTCTGGTCCTGTAATTGTAGCAACAGGCGTCTCAATTCCATGGTGTTGGATGGTTGGCTTCAGACAAGTCATGTAGCAGTCCCGAGCCATGTTTTGATCTCCTCTTAGTTCTTAAGCTCCCCATGGTGTTGGGAATTTCAGCACTTGGTGATATGTTGATGGTACCGCCTTCAAGTTATGAATCCAAAGTCTTTCCATGATAATGTTCTAACTCGAGTCTATATCTATTATGCAGAACTTTTCCAAGAGGTTAACCCCTTGTGCATACGTTGGCAATGTGATACCCCCCAATGTACATTTTGTTTCACCACTAAACTCCACTAGTGTCGTCGACTTCTTAATCATGTCATTTTCCGCCAATCCCATTTGTGTTAGAGTGCTAAGCATCATAATGTTGGCAGCGCTCCCATTGTCCACCAATATTCTTTTGATTAAGCAATTCCCCATAGGTAGTGAGATAACTAGTCCGTCTTGTTGTGGTTCACGTACATTTCTTTTGTCTGACTCATCAAATATTAAAGACGGCAGATTGTCATTGCCAACTCCCACTTGTATAACTCGTATGTCTATTTCTCTGGATGTTCTCTTCACTTGTGAATATGTTGATCCACATATCTTTGATCCACCCGAAATGAATTTAATCATCTTGTGATATGGTGGAGGTGGTGGTTGCCTTAGTGGTGTCATGTTGTCCTTTCTAGTTGACACGTCTTTCCTGACATAAGATGTTTTCCTTGACATCATAAACTCTGTGAGATATTATTTCCTGGTCAGAAATTGTAGTTCTTTTCGTAAAGCCACACAGTCATCGGCTTTATGTCCATAGTCTTCATGATAGTCACTAGTTTGGAATCCTGGTTTGCTTTAGGCTTGTTGCTCTTCACTAGCCATTTGACTATACCTCCCAACTTGGTGAATTCCTTCATCATGGCTGAAGGCGTTATCGTGAAGCTATAGATGTCATAAGTTGGTGGCAGGTTAGGGTCCTTCCTCCATTCGTTGCGTTCATCCCTCTTCCACTCGTTAGATTCTCGTGTTGAATTGACATAGACTTCATCCCTGACAGGTCTTGTATACGGCTTGTAATCCCTAGATCTTGGTGTCGTAATCTTTCTTGATGGTTTGTAATACTTCTCATCATCTTCCATTTTGTCTTCTTCCAATCTTACCTGTGCCATGGCTTTGGCCCGTACATCATTCATTGTTCGACATGGATATTTCGTCAATTCCTCATAGAGTGGGGATTCCCGTTCTAACCCCCTCCTGAATGCTTCAATAGTCGTAGGGACATCACAGTTGGTGATGGTCACTTTCTCTCTGTTGAATCGTGTCAAGTAATCACGCAACGACTCTCTATTCCGCTGCACAATTTTGTACAAGTTGCTGTTGATTTTCTCGAAAACTCGGCTGCCGGCAAATTGCATGTTGAACGCGTCTACCAAATCAGCAAACATCTTAATGCTTCCATGTGGGAGATTTACAAACCATTGTAAAGTTGGTCCTAACAATGTAGAACCAAAACCTTTGCACATACAAGCTTCATTCAAATCATTCGTGATTGGTATCGTGAACATTCGTTGCTTATATTGTGCAATGTGTTCCAAGGGATCACTAGTTCCATCATATGGTCTCATCTGCGGCACCGTGAAACGTTTTGGTATTTCTACCAAAGCAATGTTGTCAGGGAAAGGCGAATCAGCATAGCTCATTGGGGTCGCTTTCTCTAATGGTTTTGGAACACTAGGAATTCTTTCAATCAAATCTCTCACTTCTTGTAGTTCTCTTTTTAATTCTTCTACGATTTGATTCTGGGATCTAGTACTCCTATGTTGTGATCTTCTTCTGTCAGTATCTCCTTGGCGATCATCACAATCTGCGTATCGTTGCTCATCACGTTTCTTTTCCATGTCATCGTCTTTTTTAGGCACATCTTCCATGTCTTATATCAATAACATCATTTGCTCCATTCGTTGGCCCTTCATGTTGGTCGTATTCTTCTGTGTCATCCTTGTCCAAACATCTGATCACGCTTGGGATTGTTTTTTTGTCGCAGTCTTAGTTCTTGATTTGGTCGTAGTCATCTCTTTCTTCAATGTTTCATTCTCAGAACGCATCCTTTTCATTTTGTCCTGTAGTTGTTTCAATGGCGTTGCCATTTCCTTGTTGTTTTCGGCTTCACTTTCCTGGTTTGTGACTTGTTCCCCGTCATTCAACTTCGTAATGTGTCAATCAAATCCTTAGCAAGTTTCCCACAAACGGCGCCAATTGTTTTCACCAAAATTTATGAGGTTAAATGCTAAGGATAGA
The DNA here is from genome assembly GCF_009905375.1 of Apium graveolens. Classification (NCBI taxonomy): domain Eukaryota; kingdom Viridiplantae; phylum Streptophyta; class Magnoliopsida; order Apiales; family Apiaceae; genus Apium; species Apium graveolens. Next base: position 4,744,478 of record NC_133655.1, read on the forward strand.
TTGGTATTAAGTTTATAGTAATGTGACTAAATAAGTGCGACGTAAATAAACTAGACACAAGAAATTGGTGACGCGGAAAATCCGAGAAAGGGAAAAAACCGCGGGTGGGATTGTGTACCCAACCTAAAATGTGATCCACTAGATGTATGATTATATTTATAATGAGTTTAAGCTTATATACATGAACAAATACAATCATCGTGTATACTGTTTATACATGTGTTTGTAGGTTGAAGTTTTCGGGTGTTGTGTATGTTTGTTTGTTAATTTCTTCAAGGAGCTCGAGCTGATGTTGCTATGGAAGATTGAATAATGCTGCCATCTTCGTAGCTGAACTCGAGTTGGTGTAATGTGTTGAATGAAGTTGTTGTGTTTGTTTTGCTTGCCTCCACCTTTCTCTTTTCTCCTTGGTTGTTCCTCTTTTCTCTCCCAAATCTCCTCATTTTTCTCCCATTTCAAATTGTAGTTGTTATCTTGTTGCATCTGCTTAACTGGTTCTCCTCCAAAATCGGAGCTTGGATTGACAAAGTCCGTGGCTCTTCCCGCTGTTGTTATGTGTTTGTTGTCGTGTAAGTTGCCTTCTCGTCTTCCTGTCCTTACATGCCTTCTCATCCTTTTTGTGAACTCCTTCCGTCATGTCTGTAATTTTCATGTATAACAATAGATTTTCTCAATTTTATGTAAATGACCGAAAACCTTAAGCAAATTCGATGTTTCTGGCAGCATTTCTGGATTATAAGACACCTCGCAAGAAAATTCTATAAGGTTTTCAAACCCAGCTAAGGAATATTCTGAAGGCATTCTGTGATACATCCTATGTAGGCATTTGAGATTAGGAACACGGAAGTTGATAGGTAAGAGTCATTCGCAATAGGACAAGGTCAACTTCTCAAGCACAGGGCAATGGAAGATGTTTTGTTCTGAAGCAGATACACTTGATAAATCGATAACCTTCAGATAAGTCAATCCTCCAAATGTAGGTTTATAGTGTTGGATTTTAAACGCAGCGGGGGCATGGCAAAACACTTTTACACATATAAAATCCAAATAAAAGCATATAAATCATGAATAAAAATTTGAGGGATCGAATCTAACCTTTTAAAATAATTCGGAGACAACGATTAGAGATCCTTAGCAGTTGCTCCTCAAGTGTGAAGCACTCCACCGGTATCCACCAAGAAAACGATGTTAAGGAGGAGGAAGGAGATGGAGAGAATTGGGTTTTCCAAACTTTTTGGGTTTTCGGGTTTCGATGGGGTTGGAATAAAATTATGGTCTATAATAGTGTATTTATAGGCAAAATTTTCAGCTGAAATTTTCCCATAAATATTATTATTATTATCCCATTTATTATTCTCATTAATAATTAAAACACCTTTTAATCATTAATTCTTTTTCTAAACACTTTAAAAATAATTCTCTCTCTTGATTTAATTTCCCAAAAATTAAATCCTTAACTAATAATATTAAGAACTTTTCTTAATTAATTTATAATCAATTAAATCTCATTTAATCAATTATCAAATTTGCCAATTAATTATTTATTTCACAAATAAATAATTATTTAGCCATTATTAATTAATTCCTCCACTATTAAATCATTCTCTTTTTATGGTGTGACCCTGTAGGTTCAATATTAAGCCTGTAGTAGAAATAAATAATAATAAAACTATTTTATCATTATTTATATAAATTCTCTAATTTATTAAATATGATTAATTAATTAATCAAATTTATTCTACATCGTGAGGGATACTTCTCAGCATATCGCGACTATCCGGATAATATGAATTCACTGCTTAGAATACCAAGAACCTATTCAGTGAATAGTTACCGTACAATAAACTCCTTCTACCCTACAATGCCCCGATTAAATACAAGGCATGGATCTCGTGTCAAGCCTATCTAATTCAATCACTTTGCTTACCATTTACTATGCGTAGTTCTATGCAAATTAGAAACTCCTTTCTAATTTCATTTACTCTGGCCAGAGATTCCTGAACTAGCATAACTGGATCGGCCTTGAACATTCGCTTCCTTCATTGGAAGGGGTAGATCCTTTATTGATCATACACTATCTCCGTGTATAAATTCCTATACCCAGAAGAGCCCTAATAATTGTCCCTGGAGACTAAGAACTAAACCAAAGCATAGTTCAGTGTACACAAGATGACTATGATGACCTCAAGTCTAAGGATACTTGTACAACTATCACTATGTGAACAACTGCTGACACGTGAGTGAACTCCATCAGTTGTTCAGCTGTGCGAGTCATGTTCAGTGAACTTATTCCATAATAAGCACCTACATACTAGCTATAGTGTCACCACACAAATGTCTATGAGAACAGACATCCTTCATAATGAAGCAAGCATAGTATGTACCGATCTTTGCGGATTATTAATTACCAGTTAGTAATCTTATGACCAGGAACTATTTAAGTTTAGAGTTATCATCTTTTTAGGTCTCACTATTATGATCTCATCATAATCCATAAAAAGCTTTACTCTAAACTATGGTATATCATATTTAAACACTTAAATAGATAAAGCCCGTAATAAAAACAAAACAAGTCTTTTATTAATATCAATGAAATCAAAACAGATTACATAAAAGTTATTCCTAAATCCTCATACATGATTGGACTTAGGACATATTCCTTTCAATCTCCCACTTGTACTAAAGCCAATCACTCTGGTATCTAATACCCATCCTGTCATTATAACGATCAAAGTGACTTTCATAAAGTAGCTTTGTGAGTGGGTGTGCTATGTTGTTATGTGTGTCAACTCTAATTTAATACAATACAAGAAATATTACCGCGCTCCCACTAACCCTTTTGTAGACGCATGGTTCATCTGCGTTTTTGATAAAATCAAACTCTTTGATTGTCTCATCAAAACGAATGTTCCATCTTCGAGAAGCTTGCTTTAAACCACATATGGTTCGCAGTAGCTTACACACTAGGTTTTCATTTCCCTTGGAAAGAAAACCATCTGGCTATATGCCAGATCACATAGTCGTAGTAAGCAACAATCGCAAGCAAAATCCGAACTGATTTTAACAGGGCTACAGGTAAAAAGTTACATCAAAGTCAATCCATTGCCTTTGTTTGAATTCTTTTGCCACAAGTCTGGCCTTAATGGTCTCCACCTGGCCATCTGCTCTAATCATTCTTTTGTATCCCGTATAAATAGATTTCTTTCCGGATTTCATGGCACTATGCCATTTCTCTGAGTCAACACTACTCATAGCCTCATTATAGGTTACAGGGTCGTCATCATCAATGATCGACAACTCATTGTCATTCTCAATGACAAGGCCATAATACCTCTCAGGTTGGCGAGACACTCTCCCTGATCTATGAATGGGTTGTTCCATAAAAGGTTGTTCAGTCAGAACAGGTGTTTCCACTTGATCCATAGTAGTTTGTGCTTCTTGAACTTCATCAAGTTCAATTTTGCTCCCACTGTTTCCTTCAAGGATAAACTCCTTTTCCAAGAAGGTAGCATGTCTGGATACAAACACCCGATGATCGGTGTAAAAGTAATACCCTAAAGTCTCTTTAGGATATCCCACAAAACTATATTTTACGGATCAATATTCCAGCTTATTTGGGTCAACTTACTTGACATAAGCTGGACATCCCCAAATCTTAACGTGTTTAAGACTCGGTTTCCTTTCTTTCCATATCTCATACGAAGTTTGAGGAACATATTTTGGAAGGCACCTTATTCAGTAAATATGCCGAGGTTTCCAATGCATAACCCTATAGGAATACTGGAAGATTTGCATAGCTCATCATGGACCGAACTATGTCTAACAAAGTTCGATTTCTCCTTTCAGATACCAATCTGGAGGCGTCCACTGGGAGACTATACCATTTACTTTGAGATAATCTAGAAATACTCCATTAAAGTATTCACCACCTCGATCTGATCGAAGAGTTATAATACTATGTTTGGTTGTTTCTCCACTTCATACTTATATTCTTTGAACTTTTCAAAGGCCTCAGACTTGTGTTTCATCAAACACATATCTGAATCCAGATCTATCATCTATGAAAGTAATGAAGTATGAAAATCCACCCATGGCTTGTGTAGACATTGGTCCACATACATCTGTGTGTACCATTCCTAGCAAATCTGCAGCCCTCTCTCCATGTTCACTAAATGGAGACTGCAGTGCCACTATGAAGTGAGATTTTCATCATCCCTTTTCTTTTATTAGTTTGTTCAATCTGAAGTAAATTATGTCACATTTATACAGACCATTATTTAAAGTACCACGTCCATAAAGAATATTATCTCTAAGAATAGAACATTCATTATTCTCATTAATAAATGAAAATTCAGCCAAGTCTAACATGGGAATAATATTCCTCACAATCGAGGGAACAAAATAACAATTATTTCAAACAATAGTCTTGCCCGTAGGCATATGTAAATGAAATGATTCTACATCTTCAGCAGCAACTCTTGCTCCATTTCCATCAGTAGAATCACCTCCTCTTCCTCAAGAGTCCTACTTCTCCTTGGTCCCTGCAACAAATTGCAGATTTGAGAACCACAGGCGGTATCTAATACCCAAGTAGAAATTTGATTTAATGACATATTCATTTCTATCATGAACATACCTGAATCAGAAGTGGTAGTCTCACTACCCTTCTTCTTCTTCAATTCTGCAAGGTAAACCTTGCAGTTCCTCTTCCAGTGCCCCACCTTATTACAGTGAAAGCAAACAACTTTGCTCTTGGGGTCTTCAGCTTTTGGTGGAACCGGCGTTTTCTCACCTACTTTCTTCTTCTTGGAAGGGTTCCTCTTTCTTTTCTTAAGATTGGAACCTTCACCAATTAGAAGAACAGAACTCTTCTTAGGGGGAAAATTCGATTCCGCAGTCTTCGACATGTTGTGGAGTTCAGCCAGGCTGACATCCAACTTATTCATGTGAAAGTTCACAACAAACTGCGAGAACGAACTCGGAAGCGATTGCAAGACCAGGTCTTGGCTCAACTCCCCATCCATGACAAAACCAAGTTGTCCAAGACGTTCAATCAAATTGATCATCTTAAGTACATGGTCATTCACAGATGATCCCTCAGACATCCTACAACCGAACAGCTCCTTTGATATCTCATATCGAGTTGTCCTCCCCGCCACATCATACAACTCTTGTAGATGCATGAGGATAGTGTGAGCATCCATATGCTCATGTTGCTTCTGTAGCTCAATGTTCATGGAAGCTAGCATGATGTATTGAGCAACATTTACATCATCTATCCACTTACGATACACAACATGTTCATCATTATGTGCATCACTAGCAGGTTCAGTAGGCTTAGGTGAGTCAATCACGTATTCCAGCTTCTCAATCCTGAGAACAATTCTCAAGTTTCGAAGCCAGTCAGCATAATTAGGACCAGTCAATTTGTGAGCATCTAGTATGCTCCTGAGTGATAGTGCAGAAGACATAACGTACAAAGTAAATCTGTAAATGATAAACACATAACAACACTTAGCAAATATTCGATTTCATTTCAAAACACTATATGAATCGGGTCTTTATTCATAAGTGGCTCCCACTAGTTTTCCAAATTTATTCAACCCCCTACGTGAAAAATTAAGCATTCATAATGCTAGTGGGAATAGGGATCCTACATTCCATTACACAACCCCGACTGTGGCACGAAACGCCATGTAATGTTCAATAGGCAGACAACTCTTGTCAATTACATCTAATGTTATTCCCTAATCAAACTTTAGCCTCTTGAATAATTGAGTCACGGCTGTGGCACGACAAACTCAATATTCTAAGTCAAGTCAAACCCAACATTCCGTACAATTGAATCAGTCCCCAAAGGCCCACGGCTGTGGCACGTAACGACCTTTAGATTCTTATTCAATGTACACATCTCTATGTAATAGACAAGTATTTCTTATTTCGAAATCAAAGCCCTCGGCTGTGGCACGAAACGACAATGATTCAAAAATAAGAACTACTTTTCTATCATGTTGGAAGGCTATGACCGACACAAGCCCGTTGTGTCATTGGCCAATTACTACTTGATATTATTTAATTTTAGAGGGATTATATTACGTTACAATCATAATCATATTATAAAGAAATTCTTCCTTTTAAATTAAATATTTCAAATCAATAATCAATAATCAGATGATTCCCAGATCGGGTGGAGCATTGTCAAGAGGCGTCACTTAATAACCCTTTCTTACAGATAGAAATCTGTTGTTGACAGAATCATCCTTTCTCTCATATCAAAAATTCATATTCAATTACGTGTTTCATAAACACAAGAATCTCATGATTGTATTCATAATATTGTTCTTAAGGTTATGAAACAATTTCACTATACTAGGTTGTCTAACAATCGCCTTATGTTCATTTAAGTTCACCTAAATCTATCATCGCATGATAAACTAAGTATATATCACATATATAAACATGAATAAACATCAAGGTAGGCATGTTACATCATCTAGCATATAGGTCTAAGCATTATACATCTCTATGTATCACATGAAGCAATTAAAAGCAACTAAAACAGTCAAAAACAGCTTTAAAACACTTCATGGAAATATAAATAGTTCAAAAACTTTTATATAAACTAAAATTGATCACTCCATTAGATCCGTCTCGAAAAAACGAATTCAACGGTATATTGCACGCCTAAAACGGAGTTACGAAACTCCCAAAAAATTAATTTTAAAATCAACAGAAGGGCTGTAACGCATTACAGGAACGCGTTACAGGACCTGTAACGCATTCCGGTGATGTGTTACACCCCTTTTCAGCCATTAAAGGGTGTAACGCATTCCGTGAATGCGCCACAGGTGTGTAACGCATTCCCGAAATGCGTTACAACCCTATTTTTTTTCTTGCAGCCGCCGCCGCCTTTTCTTGAATTCCGTGCAAGTCAGACCTGACAGCCTGTTCTTTCTTTCTCCGTGCCAACAGTAGAGTAACAGACAAGCAACACAGATATATACAAACATATATATATATATACTTTATATACATATATTTATACTAATTTAATTACGAATTTAATTACAAGAACTTCAAAAATTCATAATAAAAAATCTATACATCATAAAATTATGAAAAAAATACCCAGATGATCTACAACACTTGTAGAACCCAGATCAACATTCAAAATTATTCTGAGAAATGATTTCTCATCAGAAAAAATTAATCCATAATATAACTTGTAAAAATCATAATTAATTCATACAAGCACATAAAATTCTGAAATTTTTACCACAGATCTATATGCATACAACCTATGCTCTGATACCATTGTTGGATTTTAAACGCAGCGGGGGCATGGCAAAACACTTTTACACATATAAAATCCAAATAAAAGCATATAAATCGTGAATAAAAATTCGAGGGATCGAATCTAACCTTTTAAAATAATTCTGAGACAACGATCAGAGATCCTTAGCAGTTGCTCCTCAAGTGTGAAGCACTCCACCGGTATCCACCAAGAAAACGATATTAAGGAGGAGGAAGGAGGTGGAGAGAATTGGGTTTTCTAAACTTTTTGGGTTTTCGGGTTTCGATGGGGTTGAAATAAAATTAGGGTCTATAATAGTGTATTTATAGGCAAAATTATCAGCTGAAATTTTCCCATAAATATTATTATTATTATCCCATTTATTATTCTCATTAATAATTAAAATACCTTTTAATCATTAATTCTTTTTCTAAACACTTTAGAAATAATTCTCTCTCTTGATTTAATTTCCCAAAAATTAAATCCTTAATTAATTATATTAAGAACTTTTCTTAATTAATTTATAATCAATTAAATCTCATTTAATCAATTATCAAATTTGCCAATTAATTATTTATTTCACAAATAAATAATTATTTAGCCATTATTAATTAATTCCTCCACCATTAAATCATTCTCTTTTTATGGTGTGACCCTGTAGGTTCAATATTAAGCCGGTAGTAGAAATAAATAATAATAAAACTATTTTATCATTATTTATATAAATTCTCTAATTTATTAAATATGATTAATTAATTAATCACATTTATTCTACATCGTGAGGGATACTTCTCAGCATATCGCGACTATCCGGATAATATGAATTCACTGCTTAGAATACCAAAAACCTATTCAGTGAATAGTTACCGTACAATAAACTCCTTCTACCCTACAATGTCCCGATTAAATACAAGGCATGGATCTCGTGTCAAGCCTATCTAATTCAATCACTTTGCTTACCATTTACTATGCGTAGTTCTATGCAAATTAGAAACTCCTTTCTAATTTCATTTGCTCTGGCTAGAGATTCCTGAACTAGCATAAGTGGATCGGCCTTGAACATTCGCTTCCTTCACTGGAAGGGGTAGATCCTTTATTGATCATACACTATCTTCATGTATAAATTCCTATACCCAGAATAGCCCTAATAATTGTCCCTGGAGACTAAGAACTAAACCAAAGCATAGTTCAGTGTACACAAGATGACTATGATGACCTCAAGTCTAAGGATACTTGTACAACTATCACTATGTGAACAACTGCTGACACGTGAGTGAACTCCATCAGTTGTTCAGCTGTGCGAGTCATGTTCAGTGAACTTATTCCATAATAAACACCTACATACTAGCTATAGTGTCACCACACAAATGTCTATGAGAACAGACATCCTTCATAATGAAGCAAGCATAGTATGTACCGATCTTTGCGGATTATTAATTACCAGTTAGTAATCCTATGACCAGGAACTATTTAAGTTTAGAGTTATCATCTTTTTAGGTCTCACTATTATGATCTCATCATAATCCATAAAAAGCTTTACTCTAAACTATGGTATATCTTATTTAAACACTTAAATAGATAAAGCACGTAATAAAAATAAAACAAGTCTTTTATTAATATCAATGAAATCAAAACAGATTACATAAAAGTTATTCCTAAATCCTCATACATGATTGGACTTAGGACATATTCCTTTCATATAGCCACTGATCGGTATAATCATGGATTATCTGAGCATCGCAAGAATCAAGAAAACGGAGAGAAAATCTTAGAACGGGACCATTGTGGAGTAGGAGAACTTTATTTATCGCACTTACAATTTTAAGGGCTTTTAGTTCTCGGCCATGACATAAACTAAAATTACATGACTTTTCACTTAAAATGCGTTCATCAAAATCTAGATGTGGAATAGTAGTCCAACAATTCCTCCAATTTCGTGACAAGATGCTCGTTCTCATTGCATCTCGTATAGGCAGAAAACAAAGGATAGTTTCTTGTATATTCCGAGGTAGCACACTGATTCCATCTTTCTTAATATGAGTAGTACGGCCGACCTTTCTCATACTAGACTCAGCCATTCCTTCTGCAATAAGAAAACATGTCCTTATTTACAAGTCAATTTCATAAATACTGGACAACCTCAATGGTCATAACTCCTCCGGCCCATCCATTTGTCAACATTTTCTTTTGAGTAGTTCTAGGTGCCCAAAAAAATTCCCAAATTTTTTTTAATACTCTTTTGAGTAGTGTTAGCGTTACATTTGGCCCGTTTTAATTTGTGGACGTATATTGCACGCCCGCAGAGTCCCATATTTTTATTAGAAAAGTTATCAATTTTGGCCCCTTCGGCGCTCTGAGCATTTTCTTTTTTTATTTTTGTAATGTCTCGTCCAATTATTAACATTTCCTAAAATAATATTTTTTTTCAAACACTAATTTTAGTAGGTCCCACAAACTTAGCCACTTAATCTTCACTTTTATTCGGTGTTGTAAAAAGCGCAGTAAGCGGGGGCTTAAGCGGAATCGGAGGTAAAAGCGCTTGGATTAGTGCAAAATCGGATAGTTAAGCGTTTAGTAAAGTTTAAGCGGATTTTGACTGTTTAAGCGGTTTTTGACCAAATTAAATGGGAATTAAAAGTAATTAGAAAAAAAAATATTTTTAAAAGAGGTGTAATTTGATATTTTAAATGTTACCTATATTATTTAAGTTAATTATGACTTTGTGAATGATTATTTTATTGATTTATTATAATATGTGGATTTATCTCTTTATTCAAAAATATTCATTATTTTTAATATATATATATATATATATATATTTATAGAGTAAAGTTCTATGGAGTCCACCTTTAATTGGAGTCCTCGGAGTCCATATATGTTCTGCAAGTAAAATATAGCTTAAAATATTGCAAAACATATTATTTTTCGACAAACATCACTATTCTATCAAAAATCTTGTAGATTGCATACATTTTACAAGCAGAACATTGCAAAAATATATATTCTACAAAACATGTTTAGTTTGCAGAACATAAATGTTCATGTTGCAGAACATATTGCAGAACATACATATTGTACCGTAAATATATGAGATTTGCATGATTTTGTTGAAGTTATGCTATTTGTGTAACATGTTTTGCAAAATAACACGTTTTACAATATATTTTATTTGCAGAACGTAGATGGACTCCGAGGACTCCGATAAAAAGGTGGACTCCATAGAACTCAGCCCTATATTTATAATCTCATTAATGGTCCGCTTTTAAAACCGCTTAAGCGTCCGCTTAAGCGCTTAAGTGCCATAAGGTGGCCTCGACGCCAGAAGGTGGCCTCGACGCTTAGGTCCGATTTGCGCTTTTTACAACATTGCTTCTTTTTTACTTCTCTTCCGTACCCAACTCGAATGTTAACGATCTATTGGGATGAAGTGAGTGTAATACAAAATATATCAGACGGAGAATAATGTGAATATCTATTCAGTTTCAGTTGTGACCTAAATTTTCAATCAAAGTAAAATGCAAAGTAAATATTAGGAAAAATAACTGCAAGTAAAGACAGTGTTTATTAAGCAAGCACGGAGTGTAGAAAACTTACCTCGCTAATATGCTCAAAGAAGATAAAAGCTCTCAGAGAATTACTGAATTGTGTACACCTTTGTAGAAATCCAAATATGTAAAGGGAATTGAAGAGTTATATGTTAATTGGCTAATTCCTAATGGACTTCTTTAGACCCGTTGTACATGTTATCAATCTTGTACGATAAAGACATTGTTATATATATATATATTGAATATATAACTACTTCACAAGAACATTATTAATTCTTAAATCACATAAGCATATGAGAATTAACAATTAAATTAGGAGAAGGGTTTGAGAAAACAAACAGAGATTGGATTTAATCTCGAGTCCAGAAAACTGTCTCCTTAAAGCAGTTTCGCCCCGCACCATCCGTGTTTAGCGACATGCTTCCCAGGATAAAACGAGATACTAGTATAATAGATAGATCGAATATACTCTCAGCGAACTTGAACTGAGCCCGAAAACTATCACCGGAATATTGGAAAAATTTAAGACTAAAGAGACCGAGAATGAAAGAGATGACTCTTATTTGCTCGACTTAATAAAAAGGGTGCCCTAAGACTCTATTTATAAAGAGAGGCTTAAAAGGACTTGTTTTTCTTTTCGATGTGGTATATGGTATTTATAAGAAAAACTAAGGAATAGGTTTATGCTACTCTCGATGTGGTACAAAACCATTTTTCATATTAAAAGGTAAAACTTTGGAACATCAGTTCTCATTCACCTTTTACTCATTTTGAGCGTGTAAATATGCGTTGCAATCCCCTCGAAGAGGAGAATACGTTCCAATAAATACACACCACTAACACATAATGTGTTTCACTCATATAGAGTCTCAAAATGATTCACAGCTTAGTCTAAAATACTAAATTTGTCCAACAATCCCCCATAAATGAGATTGATGGTCCAGCAGCACGCACCACATAGACAGACAGACGCGGAGCTTGACTTGGTGATAGTTTTGGCGGTCAGATATAGCATACGATAGGTAGAGAATGCTCCTTGAACCTTCGCTCAAATAAGTATATCGACTTTATTGGTAGACAGTATGACGCGATGTCCTTGAACTGTTCGACCGTTTGTGTAAACGATGACATACTCATCACTATATCTTTCCTGACTCATTCAGTTCTCATGATTATATCCATTTTGGCCCTGGAACATCGTCCTGGTTCTGCAAGAGTTTCTAAATAATTGTGCCTCGCAATTCTCCTTTGAAGCGGCCATACTTCTCTCTTACATAGGTGATCTTTATCTTATAGAGTAACCCGCGTTTACTCAACCGAATATTATGTATTCAAACTTGAAATCCTTGTATTCGTCAAAGATCATTAAAAGCATGAAGCTTAACCTCGTACCTTACGGGTCTCACTGTTTCATCATCATAGAAATAGGCTAGGGATTACCCCCAAAGTGATTTGGTCATCATGATTTAGTTGTCCCATTGAACCAAGTTCTTGGGATCTCCAGTCAGCAAGGTTGGGTGTCCACCATGACGCCGTTAAGCAATAGGCAAGGCTCATTCATCTCGATGATTTGACAACTATCTCTCGGTCTAACTAGATTCCCTTGGCTTAAACAGATTCGCTCAGTTTAACCATCTGGTTAGTGGATCCAAACATTATCATTTGACTTTACATAGTCAATCATGATAATTCTCGTTGAGAATAGTTGTTTAATGGTATTATGTCCTCATCATAGATGTGAGACATACCATTTCATACACAATAATGTGATCTCCCAATTTGCATATTGATTACACGATATATGCATATTGAAGACACATTTTCCTTGTCATTTAGGAATATCCTTACAAAGTGGCTATTCAGCCTTTTAACTGCATTTATTTTATGCACCAGGCTCGTATTCAGTCATGAATCGAGCTAAGTTTAGGATTTTCATGACACGGATGCTAAGTGTGAAATGTATTCTCGAATGACTTTTAAGGTCTTAAAGTCAAATATCCAATTTACATACTATATTCACATAGTACAATTAGATATCTTTCGTATTGCAGCCCAAGCTCACGAGCACATATCATATACCTTAAATCTCATTGCAATCACTTCCAAGTGACCAATTTCCATTGTACTCGTGCATCTACACAGTTTACCAACTGTGTAGCCTATGTCTAATTTTGTACAATTTTAAAAAGTACAACAGACTTGTAATCCTTCTTGAGAGATCCCTGTTCATCTACGCTTGAATAAATATAAATCCATTCTAGCTATGACAACTCTAGCTTCGTTGATCTCTTCAAAATTCACATCATCAACATGTGACATGTATCATCTAAAAATTTTAAAGTCACGAAGATTGTAATCTTCAAATCAAAACTTTTCAATCTCATCAAGATTTTCAGAGATGATCCTCTTGTCATTACTTCTCGTAATGATCAGATACCTCACATGCAATCAATTATGACTTGCATATCATGTGTAAATAACACATGTACACTTGTTAATTCTCTGATTTTGAATCAGTTTGACATCTCATATTGACATATTTCACATTTATGAAATAACTTTACTAGTTATTACTTAAGGCTTCACTTGTTATTGATATTACCAGCTTTTAGCGTCCCAAAAACTAGCAATTTCAGTTTGCATCATTACCGAGTTTAAGCGTCCTTAAACTGGCAATTCTTATTCACATAGCAACCAATTTTGAGTGTCCTCAAAATGGCAACCATGTCATTTATTTGAAGCCATTGATTATCATAGCAATATCAAATTTAATATGCCATTATTTCATGTCAATGTTGTTTCACTCAACATGATCACCGAAAATACAGATTTTCTTCTCTTGCTTTATCTAGAGCAACCCTCAGGTTCACGTAAATAGATATTTCTCCAAATATCTATTTAGAAAGACCATCTCAATGTTCATTGATGCACTTTTAAATTTCACAATACGATAATTTTAGTATCATCTTAATGAACCTTATTCTCAAAACTCGAGAATATTTCATAAATTATATAAGGTCATCACTTTTGACTGTAATATTTTATTATCAGTCTGACCTTATACTTCCTTCAGACCCACATATATTTTCCCAATTTGAAAATTCATTTGGGTCCTAATGCTTCTATCTCGTAAGAAGATCTATATATATTTTTTTAAACAAGATTCTGTCAAACAGAACCACTCTCTCTATTTCTTAACATCCTTTCCCCCACAAAGGACATAGAAAGAACATACACAATCCATTTTCTAGTACACGTGCTAGAAAATCTTGATTTATTGACTCTCAATAATAGTCAAATTTTCGCTTGATATATTCACTTATCAAAGAATTATACGAGAAACGCATTGCTTTTATTAAATTTACGAGTTCACCTTCAAGCAAATTATCAAGACATTCGGGACTAGCAATTATCCAAGTCTTTTGCTCTCTGCAGGTTCATCCTCACATTCATCCAATAACTCGTAAGTTCATTTAGATGACTTTTAATTACAGATCTACTAGGATCTACTAGCTTATCGCATAAGCATTCTTAAACTCTGTAATAGTATTTTTACGAATCTCAAAAAATTAGATTCATATATCGGATATTATTAACTCAACCATTGTCTATGTATCCATCCAAAATATCTCAATTGATTTTGGATCTCATGCTACCAACAGAGGTATTGGTATCAAGTTTCGAGATACCCCACATTTCAATTATTTTCAAGAATATTTCATTATATTCCACTATTCATAGAAAATTCAATAATTTTCTATTTTAGATACCCCCACAATTTTAACATTTTACAGAATGTCAGAAAATATTCCAAAACTAATAGGAAATTTAATTATTTCCTTCTGTGGTATCATGTTTAAGGAACGATTAGCCCTTCGTAACTAATATCCTCAAATTCAGTGATAGTCTGAGCTGATCACAATCATTTTGCATCTCTCTCAGAGCGCAACTCAAGCCTGCATCTACTCCATTTATTTAATGCGAGTAAGGTGCAACGACCTCATGAATATTCACGTTGCAAACAGAATTTGCCCGGTGATTATTCATCATCAAATTTATTCACTACCATCTTAATTATCTGTATTAAGTTGGATTTACCCTTGAGTTTATAGAGCACACATCTCACTATTTAGCTTCAATATTGACTCGACTACGAGTACGAGTGACAAATGTTTTACTATCAAACCAGACAGTAAACACGTATCGTGTCACTACCTCTCATCTGAGCAGGTTTTACGTCATTCATTAAAACCTATAAGATTTTAATATCATGTTTAAAGAACTTCCCGTGGTTCTTATCATTAAAAATTCAATTACCGAATTTCTCGAAAATATTTACATGGTTCACACGAACCTACATTTCTGGCTCACCTACTGGTACAACCAGAAAAGGCCCAAGGAAGAACATAAATCTTCAATAAACCCACATTCAGTGATCCTTGATCAACTGATGCGTTAGGGTTAACAACTTTTCGGATTTTCTCCGAAGTTCAGCATAAATACTGATATCAATATTCGCCGTATTAAGTATCACATGAATCACTATAATAGGCTCGTGTGTCACTGCCTCAGCAGACCGACACCAACACGTGAAATTACTTTTTAACTGGAGGAAAAATCCAACCAGAAAAATATAATTTATGTGCCGACCCATAACCTGTACTCCAGGCCCATTAGGTTTTTTTAATGTGGAGAATCCTGAGCAATTATAAATCTGGTTCACTTCAGCTGCACAACTCGTCACATTGTTTAACAACAAACATATTACTGTATTATATCCAGTGCAGCACAAGTGAAAATACTAGAACAAATTTTTCCAGTCAAACTAATGTTAACTAACGAGACACGTTACATAATAAAACAACTTATGCCTCCTTTAATAGCTTTCCAAAGCCTCCATATAGACTAAAAGCATTTTGTTAACAAATAAATCTATTAAAATAAGATGTTTAGAACTACATAGTTTGCATCACGTTTATTGTCACCAACCTATGCTTGCAATCTATTTTCTCCAATTAAATAGATACGCGGTAAGGCCTCTATTTATCCAATATTAAAAGTTTGTGATATAACTCTATTATTAAAGATTAAACAATAATAATTGATGCCTTATCATCACTCAACAATGATTAAAAAATTAATCACCAAATAAACAAGTTCCATCATGAAGGGTCACATTTATGTAGCCATATCATTTAATTGCATAGCAATATCATGTTATGAACTTGCAAACACGCATGTAAACTATAGCATATACGATTCTTGTATCAATATACTAATAATTCCGAAATCAATTCAGAATTAAGAAACTCTAGCTCATATATATTATCAATCACCATGTTAATTAAACAAAACATAATAAGCTATCCATTAATAGCGAAAACATGGACGAATTATAAATTTGGGTTTACTCTACCAATTTATAATGATCAACCCGAGAGAGATGTCACCAAATATGTCCACTTGAATATAAGTTGATCATAAATCAATAACCATTAAAGCATCAATAGCCTTATAAGAAACCAATTATCCAACAACTTTGTGCTTACTTTTGCCTCGTACCTGTTATGCTTAAACAAAGCACCACTTAAAATCAAATTTATATTGATTTCAAGCACATGGCAACAAGTGATCAAAGAAATTAACGCACTAAATTTAATTTAATTAATGAGGCAAATAATGGTCACTCATATACCCATAAATAAATCCAATTTAAACAATCAAATTGACTTTTGCGTCTACTCACAAGAAAGTATGAAAATTGAAGAAACTGTTTTAAGATTGTTATCAATCTTGTACGATAAAGACATTGTTATATATATATATATTGAATATATAACTACTTCATAAGAACATTGTTAATTCTTAAATCACATAAGCATATGATAATTAACAATTAAATTAGGAGAAGGGTTTGAGAAAACAAACAGAGATTGAATTTAATCTCGAGTCCAGAAAACTGTCTCCTTAAAGCAGTTTCGCCCTGCACCATCCGTGTTTAGCGACCTGCTTCCCAGGATAAAACGAGATACTAGTATAATCGATAGATCGAATATACTCTCAGCGAACTTGAACTGAGCCCGAGAACTATCACCGGAATATTGGAAAAATTTAAGACTAAAGAGACCGAGAATGAAAGAGATGACTCTTATTTGCTCGACTTAATAAAACTGGTGCGCTAAGACTCTATTTATAAAGAGAGGCTTAAATGGACTTGTTTTTCTTTTCGATGTTGTACATGGTATTTATATGAAAAACTAAGGAATAGGTTTATGCTACTCTCGATGTGGTACAAAACCACTTTTCATATTAAAAGGTAAAACTTTGGAACATCAGTTCTCATTCACCTTTTACTCATTTTGAGCGTGTAAATATGCTTTGGAATCCCCTCGAAGAGGAGAATACGTTCCAATAAATACACACCACTAACACATAATGTGTCTCACTCATATAGAGTCTCAAAATGATTCACAGCTTAGTCTAAAATACTAAGTTTGTCCAACAGTACCCAGCCCAATTTATAAAACCAGAAACCAGCTCAAATGGATAACCCACCTTTTGTGTTAGTTGGTGTTGGCCCACCAGTCCCACACAACTGATGTAACCGGACCCCCAACTCTCCCTTAACGGTTCACGTCATCGTCAGAGATCGATTTATTTTTCAAAAATCGCTCATAAATTGGTCAAAAGGTTTGACTGATTCATGAAGTCGCTCTTAATCATACTCTCTCAGTTTTACAGGCCAATTGTTATCGTTTTTAGGGAGTTTTCGGTACATATATTTTAAGATTAATTTAAAGTATGGTTTTATAATATTTTTTTTAAAATTTTCTTTTTCTGAATAAAAATAGATTATTTAAATTTTTATTCAGAAAAATATTTTTTTTAAAAAAAAATTATAGAACTACACTTTCTATTCATCTTAAAATGCGTGTCAGACACTCTCTTAAAAACGATAACAATTGGGAGGGACGGAGAGAGTAAGATTTTTTTAAAATCACCAAATAAATCATACTTCTTCTGTCCCGTTTCATTGTATATATTTTCCTTTTTAGAATATCACTCTCATTTATATACATTCCAAAAATAGTAAATTTAATCCAATTACATTCACTATTTTTTCCACTACCCTCCATCTATACATATAATATTGGACATGTTTGGTGTTTCTTAAAAAATTTAGCTTATAACTTAAAATTGAAAAGTATCAATATAAGTGATATGAACAACTTAACTTATAAGTTATTTAGGTTTTTGGATAAGTTTACGTATACGTTCCTTATAAGTATATAATGTGTTTGATAAATCATAACTTATAATGTATAATTTTTTTAGAATAAATAAAATATAAATTAAAAATATATACACTAAATTTTAATACATTAATATTAAAAAAATATTAAAACAATGATAACGACCTCAGGATATAACCATATCAATATACACTATTTATCTCGATTAAAATAAAATTATACTATTGATCCGGGCTAAAAAATAAAACTACACATAATTAGTTGGATTTAGTTTGGTCGGTTTAATGGTCTCGGCTTAAAGCAAAATAATAAATTGTCAGTCGGGCTAAAAAAAATTACAAGAAGGTAAAACTGTTATTTAAAAATTTTGAATGAATAAAATTCATATCTTAAAATTTTCATTTAGTTAATTTTTAAAAATTATAATATTAAGTAATTTTACTTTTACTTATAATTTGTTGATATATTTGGTGAATCATAATTTACAAGTTAAAAAAATTAATGTATGAATATAAAAAATTAGAAGGATAAATTACAAATAGAAACCAACATAATCAACTCCATCGGAGTAAAAAACCTCACAGTTCCGGTAAATTTTTAGATAATATCTATTTTAAATTATTTTATCTAACAATTTTAACAATACAGTTGCAGATGTTCAGAGGTTATTTTTTAAAAAACTAAGGGATTTATTAATATTAAAGCTTTGCCATTAAATTTTATATGGTAAAATATAAGACTCGGTTTTCTCACAAAAAACAATAGAGTATAGTTTTTTTAATTGAATTAATATATTTTTTATTTATTAAATCAACTTATATATATACCTAAAGGAAAAATGGGTATGAGGATGATATCATATAACTTTCCCAAGATTATAAACTCCTCTTCATGTACATGATACTCTATGTAAAATAAAAAAAATGGGCGTGAGAAACTGAGAATGACTTAAATAACTCTTCTGAGTTTATAAACCCCTCCCATACAAATTTAATGGTGTTTTTGTAAATACAAATAATTTATCCTTAAATTAAGGGGTTATGGGAAATCATACTCAAATACGTGATAATCTATGCGTAACAAAAGTGGGCTTTAGAATGAACTCGAGTACTTTTTTTTGAGAAAAATGATATTTCATTAATAAACTGAACTTTCTGACAATAATATCTCCAACAATTGACTCGGAGGAGACGAGATAATCATGAAACCATTAACTTCACAGGGTATTCTAGCCATACAATGAGCTGCCCTGTTAGCTTGGTTTCTAGAAAAAGATAAAGATAACCTACTATTCTCTTGAAGAATATCCCTGCACTGTTGCATAAGATCACCAATCTCTAACAAATTTTCCTTTGCTTGAAGTATATTTTGAACACTGATCAACGAATCACTCTCCACAACTACATCTCCTGGAATACCATCAATAGCCCACGACATAACTTCGGAGATACCCACCATCTCCGCCTCCACAACCGACACCCTTCCTGCCAGCTTCATCGTTTTTCCACCCAGAAAATGCCCCAGATGATTCCTAGCCACCATCCCTATAGCAAACCAATCCTGTCCTTCCTTCACAGCAGCATCCACATTTATTTTTATGCAACCCATTTCTGGAGCCTTCCATTTACAGTCTGAGATACTCGTGTTTTCCTGAACCTCCAGACTATTAATAGACTTTGCATTTGCTTCCTGCCAATCGGTGAATTGCTTTCTACTCCACTCCATTACTACTTCTGGAGACATTGATCTTTGTTCAAAGATATGTTTATTTCTTCTGAACCAAATGCCCCATAGCACCATTGAAATTTTAAGCAATTCTTGTTTTGGCCCATCTGCTAACTTCCTGAGTAACCATTCAGTACTATCTTCAATATACCACCTATTAACATCCACTCCCATATAGTTCCAACAACTTCTAGCAAACTGACATTCAAAAAATAAATGTCTCAAGTGTTCAATATCCCCAGTGCACATCGAGCATACTATTGGTAGTGAGATTCCTCTTCCTCGCAGCAGAATCCTTACTGGCAAAGTATTACGACAAAACCTCCAAAGAAACACTTTAACCTTATGAGGTATTGCAAGTTTCCAGATCTCACTCCACCCTTTTGAGCTTTGCACTGCATCCACAGGCAAGTGATTTTGACACCATTGAAAATAACCTGATTTCACCGTATACGTCCCATTCTTGGAATGAGTCCAGGCCACCCTGTCTGCTGTATACCTTTGGGGAATTCGAGTCTTCACAATAGCTGCAACATCATCACTGCAGAAGTGCTCATTTAACTTAACAACGTCCCAAGTTCTCGTGTTCTCCAGAAAAAAAATCACTAACAGTTAAATGCTCCACATCGCCAATCACACTACTCCTATTAACACAGTAATCCTCATTCGATCTCAACCATCTGTCTTCACTGATTTTAATAGATTTTTCGTCACCAAGTACCCACCTGAGCCCATTCTTCATTTTCTCCTTGGCTTCTCAAATACCAGCCCATGTATAGCTAACGCCCCCCTTCCTGTCAGATTGTAAAAAGTGGCTATTCGGGTAATATTTAGCTTTAAGCATTCTGGCCATCAAAGAGGTTGGTTCATTAACTAGCTTCCAGCATTGCTTACTTAACAGAGCTATATTAAAACCTCTAATATCTCTGAACCCCAAACCACCACAGCCCTTTGACATACACATTTTCTGCCAGCTTAGCCATTTGATACCTTTGTTATTTGCTGAATTATTCTGCCACCAATAAGCATTCATAACTCGTTGAATTTCTTCACATATTGATTTGGGCAACGGGAAACATGACATTGCATAGGACGGAATAGCTTGTAAAATATTTTTTAACATAACCAGTTTACCAACACGTGATAATAACCTAGAACTCCATCCCTCCATTTTCTTAACCACTTGCTCTTTAAGATATCTAAATACCTTCTTCTTAGAACGACCAACTAGGGAAGGGAGACCTAAGTACTTGATTTCACCAATATCTTTCATAACACCTAGGATTTCCTTGATCTCTTCTTGTTTATCCATTCGAATATTTGAGCTAAAAAATATAGCTGATTTTTGATAATTAACTGCTTGCCCCGAATAATTCTCATAAACACTCAACACCCTTTTTATTTCATGAGCTTCAGTACTCGATGCATTAAAGAACAGGAAGCTATCATCAGCGAAAAGCAAGTGCGTGATCTCTGGGGCTGAATTACAGATCATGCAACCCTTAATAGTACCACTACCGGCAGCTGAGCTTAGAGCTTCCGACAAACCTTCTACGCACAAGAGGAATAAATAAGGGGATAAGGGATCACCTTGTCGAAGTCCTCGAGTGGAATTTATAGGTCCTATCATTGAGCCTTAAAAGGATATAGAATAGGAAACAGTAGTGACACATAACATTACCCACGTAATCTATTTTTCTGAGAAGCCCATTACAATCATTCTATGACGAAGATATTCCCAACTTACTCGATCATAAGCTTTACTTATATCAAGTTTCAAAGCCACTACTCCATCTTGCCCACTGTTCTTCCTTTTCATGTAATGCAGAATTTAGAAAGCTACTAACACATTGTCCGTGATATGTCTACCAGGGATAAACGCAGATTGCTCCTCTGAAATAATTTGGGGGAGGATTTTTTGCAATCTATTTGCTAGTACTTTAGCAATAATTTTATAGAGTACATTACATAAAGCTATAGGTCTGAGATCCTTGGGGTCATCCACCAGTTCTTTTTTAGGAATAAGAACTAAAGTTGTGTCATTGACACCAAGTGAGAACTTACCTTCATTAAGCCATTGACAAGAACAGTTAAAAACTTATTTACCAAGGCGTTTCCAAAAGTGCTGGAAGAATGCCGGATTTAGTCCATCTGGCCCACTAGCTTTATCCGGATGCATATATTTAACAGCCTTAGTAAACTCAGTAAAAGTTAGCTCAGCTGTAAGCAAATCATTCTGACTATCCGTTATAACAGATGTATCAGTGCTAATCGGGGGAATACTATAATTATTAGACTTCATGAAAATCTGGCTAAAGTACCTTTGCAAAATGTTGCACATCTCCACTTGATTGGAGACCAGTGTCCCTTCCTCTGATTTTAGAGATGCAATGTGGTTCAATTTCTTTCTTTTAGATGCTGCTGCATGAAAGAAACATGAATTAGAATCACCCTCCTTAAGCCAGAACTTTTTTGCTCTCTGTTGTTAGTACACTTCCTCATGAATTAATATCTCGTTCAATCTTTCTTTCTCCTCAAAGTACAACTGAAGGCCGTCATCATCCTCTCTAACTTTAAGCTCATCAATAACTTTTTTCTGCCGTATGACTTTTTCTCTGAATTTATTAAAAAATTCTCTTCCCCAATGCGACATATATCTGGATAGCTCAACAAGTTTTGGGAGCAAGTGAATAGCTGGAAGCTGTTGCCAAAAGCTCGAAACCTCTGCATGGAAATTAGGTTCCTTCAACCACGTATTTTCAAAACGGAACCTGAACTGCTTCTTAGAAATAGATGTACACATAAGCTCAAGTTTTATTGGATCATGGTCTGAAGCTGTCACATGGAAAACAGATAACATACATAACGGGAATTTGCTCCACCAAGCTTCAGTTGCAAAACATCTATCCAATTTTTCCTGGACCCAACTTGTCGTACCCTTACTTTTCTCCCAAGTAAATTCACCATCTTTAAGCTCCAGTTCAATCAGTGACGCATCATCAATGGCCTTACGGAAACCTTCCATCAAGCTATAAGGATGTTCATTCTTTCCTCTTTTGTCACTACTATAAAGCAAGTCATTAAAATCCCCAAACACGCACCATGCTAAATGAGAAACAGAAGATAAGTGACGAAGAAAGTTACATGACTCTTGTCTCCTCTCCCTTCCTGGAAACCCATAAAAGCAAGTCAACCTCCACTTGTAACCTGAATTTTCCTGGATTATGATATCAATATGGTTATCAGAAGAACCAAAGATAGAAACATTAATTTTATTACTCCAAAAAACTACAAGCCCTTCTCCTCTACCATGCTTCTCTACAGAAAAAAAATTTACAAAACCAATTTTTGCTGCAAGACAATCAATCTTGTTATTATCTGCTAAAGTTTCTGATAAGAATAAAACATCAGGCTTGCGAGACTTAATCATCTCCTTCAATAAACGAACTGTACGAGGTGAGCCCACACCTCGACAGTTCCAAGCAATGGCATTCATTTTGAATGGATGGCTTGCTTAGCAAGCTCAGCCGGACTGTGTTGAAAAGCGACTGCCAAATCCCCATCAGAAATGTCAGCCTCTTGTTGGCACTGTTCTGTCTGAATACCCGAAAATTTCTCTCCTAAGTCAACATCCATTTGACGCACTTGGTTAGATAATCCTCTCCGCCTTTTTCGATCCTCCAGTTGTATGATTTCACTCTCCTCCTCATTTAAATCATAAACCAGATTTGAGGTTGTTGTAAATCCTTTTAAAACCGTTTCATTTAAATTCAACTGTTTTTCCTTACCACTTCTGCGATCTGTTACAACTTCTTTCCTAATATCACTCCCTTCCCTATTTTCTTGCCCCTGATTTGAAAATTTTCCCCCCAAAAAACTCTGTTTAATGAACTCTCCACCAACACTATCTTCCCACGTGTCATCGTTCTCGTTCCTCAACCATTTACTCTGCGTCTGCCCCGCCACCCTACGTGGTGGTGCTCGGAGCCAGCTACCCCAGTCTTTCCCCATTCCTTCATTTCCAACCACATTCAGTCTGCAGAAACGATCAGTATGACTCACTAACCCACATGAAAAACAGAATTCTCCTAACCTTTCATACTTGCATTCCCCTATAAACTCCGTACCATCCTTTTTAACAATCTTCTTTCGACGTTTAAGGGGCTTACGAACGTCAATTCTTATTCTAATTCGCATACAATCTCTCCAGATGGACGAATTGTTCCTTGCATCATATTCTTAATAAATTCCCCAAAAAAATTACCCAGTTGCTTTCCTACTGTTTCGAGCATGTAGCCCATTGGCAAATTATATAACTGAATCCAAATACTCAGAAAACATGGATTAACCTTTGCTGGGTTCTCACCTACTTCTATCTTCTCCAGAGCCAACATGGCATTATCAAATGACCATGGACCACCATTTGTAACCCATTGCATATCCTCTTTCTGAAAGAATTGAAATAAGAACATACCCTGCTCCAGATCCTTTATATTTATTCCCATAGTCGGCCTCCGGATATCTGCAATTCTTGATTTCATAATCTTCGTGTTAACGTTCTTCTCAGTAAGCAATCTTCCAACAAGACAGAATTCGTATCTATTGAAGCTTTCATCCACGTCTCCTTCCGGCACAAAAACTGCATTCTCCTCATCCTCAATACCCATACTTTTCATCCGCTGGTTGATATCTTCATTAGTCTCCATTGAAACTCAGAGAGAGAGAACTCTCACAATATCCTAAAGGTTATGAATACGGAGAGAAAAAGAAAAAAGCTCTCACATGGAGGTGGTGAGAAAAAAAAATCGCATGTTAATGTAGCACCCTCTCATTCTTTTCTTATTACAAACTTATTCTTTTCTTATAAACTCCTCACAAATAAATTTATTGTCATTTTTTTTAAATAAAGAAAAACTTAATTGAAATTACAGATTTATATTTATGTATTTATATGTATGTAACAAATATTTAGTTTTGGAAAGAAAAATATTAAATATTTTTTAGTTTAAATATAAAAAATGGACTTTGGATATGTCTCCGATTTAAATTATAGCATTGGTTCGGTCGGTGCGTAGGGTACCAGTGAACGACGTCGTTTGAAACGAACTTAGTAGATCACAACAGTTTGTATCTATCGATCTGAGTTGTTACCGAGTGAACAAGATATCAAACTTCAATCGTAGTGTTCACTCTTTAATTGATTGTATTGAAATGGAGAAGAGCAATGAGAAATCAGAGAGTGAAGCGATGAAGAAGCCTGAAGTACAAGAAATCGAACAAGTTACGCCGCCAATTGAGAGCAGTGGCGGTGGTGGTGGTTGGGGCGGCGGTTGGGGGTTCTCTTCGGTTTTTTCGGATCTTCAGAAGGCTGCTGAAGAGATCTCTCGCAATGTACATCTCTCTCTCTCTCTCTCTCTCTCTCTCTCTCTCTCTCTCTCTCTCTCTCCCTCTCATTTCTCTCCTCTCTCCCAACTCTCTTTCTCTCTCTCTCTCTCCCTCTCTCTCCTCTCTTCTCTCTCTCTCTCTCTCCCTCTCTCCCTCTCTCCCTCTCCTCTCTCCCATGTCTCTCCTATCCCCCCCTCTCTCTCTCTCCTCTTCTCCCTCATTTCTCTCCTCTCTCCCATGCCTCTCCTATCTCCTCTCTCTCTCTCTCCCCCTCTCTCTATCTTTCTCGCTCTCTCTCTCTCTCCCACCCTCTCTCCTCTCTCCCCTGTCTCTTATTTCAAGTCATGTTAATTACTAAAAAGTAAAAACGTTGTATGCTAATGTTTTAGTTTATGGCCTTATGTGACAAAATCGTGATGTGTTGACTAAAAATTGAATACTTGGGCGAAAATTACTTGGAGATTATTAATTAAGGTTCGGTTTTAGACACGATTTATATATTTGTTTAAAAAAAAAGATGGGAGATGTATCAAGTAAGACAATTAGGAAGCTAGCTTTAAATTGGATTGATAAAATTGTCGAAGATTGGTAGTGGTTGTGTACAAGTGCTGTACTTCAAATGGAAGCTTTATTTGTTAGGATTTTGGAATCTGATATTCTGATTAGGATCGGAGGCATAGAAAATAAAATGCCATTTTGAAGTTTTACCGACAATTTGCTTGTGTAGGCGGGATAGGGTATTTTCTGAATCCTTGTGTATGGAAATACGAAAGAAACTCTTTTAACAAAAAATTGGAATAGGAAAGATTGGTCGACAAAATATGAATCGGAGATTGCACCTTGATATATACCAAAACAATACATGTTAGCGCGAGATATATTGGCAGCCGCAGATCAATTGATTGGAATGGGTACACTTGAGACTTGACGATATAAATCATTTGAAAAATAAACGCATTTATCTGTGGATGCTTAAACATTAAATGGTTTGGCTTTTAGTGCTGTTACTATATCTGTTGGGTGGAAAATGTTACACATTTCTGCAATGTGAAATAGTGAATTTTGGTTGATGCAGGCTGCAGAGGCTGCCAAAACAGCAGCGCAGAGCATTGCAGATATGCAAATCGCTGAGGAAAACTCGGAATCTTCAAAGGAGGATGAATTAGAAACATCTGGTAAAGAAGAGGACACCGAAGATGAGGAGGCCGCTAGACACAAGGCTGCTTTGGATAAGCTAGAGAATGCTAGTGAGGATACTCTCTTTAGCCAGGCAAGTTATTAGTTGTTGATTTTTAATTGATATCAGTATATTATCTGCTGCATTGGTGTGCTGTTTGTCCCTGTATATGCCATGCTTCCTTTGTTGTAAGTGTTAAGGTCATCTTTGCTCACTAGTGACTGCCTTGTGGTTTATATCATGCTAATTGCTAATATGCTACTGAAATACAATATATTGTACAAGTATTTACCACTAGATTAGTTTGGCACTTTTGGTGTCTTTTTTATCAGAATTGATAACACAACAGCTACAAGTTAGTGCAGGATCAATGAGTGATGCATGAGTGTCCGATCAGTTGACTTAAGTATTTTGTATATTCTTGATATTCATACATTGATGTACAGTCATCCATCCTACAGGGTTTGAAAGTTCTCGATAATTCTGTGGAGAATATTGCATCAGGAGCTTGGCAGGCATTTGGAAATGCATGGAGAGGGGGTTCTTATTTTGTTCAGAAGTATGTCTATGTATTGTCTTGGTATATCATATAGTTTGTGTATTGTTATCCTCGTTAATTATTGCGTTGCAGTATGTTTAGAAAAAAATTATAAATATACAACTTGTTATTGTTAAATGTGTGCAAACTTCTTATAGATATACAGTTCCGTTCTTAGTAAAAAATGTTGAAAAATAGGCCTTTGCCAAGTATTGATTATGTCTCTGGAAGCTTGTGCATCTGCATTTCTGAACTTTATTACTATTAATCTGTGCACGCTTGTGTATCTAACTATATACCTAGACTATTCTTCCACCATCATAGTCTGTAACCTGCAGGATGAAGTAAAACCTTTATAAAATTTTCATATTTTTGTTCTCCGTTTTGAATTTAAGTGCCTCTATGTGTTTCTGTTCATTTGCTCTTTAGCTTTTCCTTAAATGTATTTGCGCCTGCAGTCTAGCGTTCGAGATTATTAGTCTGTTAACGATTGTGTGATAAAAATATTTTATAGTATTGCACTTCAACGCAATTCTTATGTCACAAAAACTAAATTGCTCGAGAAATTACTTGTGTAGTGTGTAGTACGTCATATGATGAACCTTATTTACTATGTTCTGCATTTTAGTATTAACTATTACGTTGTAACTTGGAGCTAAATGAGTACTGTATATAAATGTGGTTCTTTTCATGTTTAAAATGATATCATTTAATATGTCAAACCAATGATTCTGACTTGTATACTTCAGACTGGAAAGTTCTGCAGCAAGTCTCGGTGATGCAAGTTCTGTCGCCCCATCTTTCATAGAGGTTTGCACAATGCCGGCTACTTGTTCATTTCACTTGCGAAGAATTTTGCTTAATATTTCTTTCATTTTGCATTTCACTATCTTCCATATATAGAGCGGGAAAGCATTTACTGCAAGGGGAATGCAAGTGCTTGAACATGTTGGCAAGGAAACCATAGATCTGCTAATTGCAGAAACTGGTATTGAAGTTGACAAAAAATCCTCCGAACTAGAAGATGAAGATCAATTGCTTGAGGAAGTAACATTTGATCGGTACTTTTATATATATGGAGGTCCTGAGCAATTGGAGGTCAGCTTCTATGAATGTACTTGACACACATCAGTTATGTAAGAATAGTCTAATCTGATACTTTTCAATCATAATGACTGTCAGGAACTGGAGGCATTGTCCAGCCATTACGCACTGTTATTTAACCGGAGAAAAACAAAACTTTCTTCCGAGGAAAAGTCTATTTATGATTCTAAGCTTAAACAGGTGCAGCAAATATTCAGTTTGAGCTCTGAATTCGATGGAATTGGTTCAGAGCTAGATAAGGGGAAGCAGGTAGAAACTAAAACTGACACCACCATTGATGAGATGAAGAATCTTCATGATTCTAGTGTCAATAAAGCTGCTGAATTGGCTGCGGGGTAAATATCATTTCCCTGTAATGATTAAAAATATAAGTTTATTGCTCAGAATATATTTGCGTCTCAGAAAGCATTCTGCAAGATACGGAACCTTAATATAAAGTTGTTATGTTCTTGGTGTAGCGGTATCTTCCTCTTTCCATTTGTTCTAGTACAGTAGATGGTAAATGATTAGTACTGTGGTGAGGGGGTTTAGTGTAATTCCTAAGCATCTGCTTTTGTGGAAATTAAAGAAACTTGTAAACTCACAACATCTGTCCCAATATCACATAGCATACTGACTTTCTTAACTTCCTGCAAGCTTGGAGCTCTTTAAAAAATAGTATGAAACTGTCCATAATTTTTATGTCATGCCTGCCACTATTAAGAATTTCAGATATAAGGTCCATTTTATACTTCTCTTTTCACATGCAAATGAACACCAGTAGAGAATTAGTTTATTCCACTCAGAGGCTTGCTCACTCTCGATCCGGGAAATGTGTTTCCTTTTATCTTCGTCAATGAGGTTCTCCTCTCCCTTTTATTTAATAAATAATTAGCAAAGCCATAGTTACGAGGTAGTCCTCAAGGATAGATATATGGCTGAGAAGATCTGCTGATGTTCCTTAATTTTAAATGACCTTTTAATGGCTTAAGCATATGGTAATCACACACTACAAGTCAATTAAATAGTCTTTTTGCCTTGCAAGTCATATAATTTTGTAGAAGTATGGTAGTTAAGACACCACGTGTATATAAAGAATCTTCTGGTTGTTTGGCCTCAATTGCTGTCTACAAATTTATTATCAGATTTAAATACCCACTTCTTGTGTATTCTTCTGTTTACCACATAATACCATCAGTTGACATTCGCTAATAAATAAACACTTTCATGAATGCTGCAGCTTTGCAAGTGCCCTAGTAGGACAAACTTCCAGTGATATAATACAGAGAACTGCTGGCAGACTAGATTCTCTTCACTCAGAGGGTGTTCATGTATGCCAGATACATTCTTTCAATTGGTCACTGTTTAGAAAGTGACACAAACATAGCCCTTTTTTCCCCTCCTATATTGATGTTATTCCTATGAATATCTTACAGAGACTTTCGGAAATGTGCTGTTCCGCGGTGTCCCAGCTTTTAATGATTGGGAAATCTGTTATATCTCATGCAAATAAAGCTCAAGATAATGATGCTGATGATATTATGAAAATTGATTGGCCCGAGGATTCTATTGAAAAAGCCAAAATAATCCGAATTAGGGTGCAAGCAATGACCGGAAAGGTGGAAGAAGTTTCCAACAGTTTTATAACAGGTACTAATATTCTTGGTTGCTCCGTGCTTGCCAGAGAATTTTACTAGGATATGTTTTTTGCCACTTCTTTCTGTTGTTCGAAACTGTTCCATGTGGCTAGTTTTAATATAATGTCTGTTCAATGTTTGTTCAGAGGCATGATACTCAGCACAAGAGTTCTTGTTTGAGTAGTTATATTATTTGTCTGTAAACATTTCTAGTCTGTTGTGATCTCCGCAGCTCGTACATCCATACCCCTCGAGTATTATATCCTATATATAATTAGTGTAAGACACTTAAAATGGTAAGGTTAGATGGTTTGTTCGTCGGAGTTAATAAGGTCATATTAAAACTAAAGCTAGCTATCCACTTCACACACGCGAGTTGTACATAAGTTCAAACTTCAAAGTACAGAAAAAAAAACTACTCAATTTTTTTTAAAGTAGTTTTCCCCAATGAACTCATATAATAAAGATGTAAACTACTCAATTTTTTTTAAAGTAGTTTTCCAGATGTAGTTTGTTCGATTAAACTTATTCTAATCATTTATAATCTGTAATTATTTTAAATAAAAACCTTACATAAATATCAAAAAGCTATAGAATCAAATGAACGAATAAAAAATAAATACATAAACAAAAAAACCTAAAAAATATATAAATGAAGTACATTAATTATTTAATACATCAGTTATATTATTTACATACATATGCGTGATTGAAATTAAAAATAAAAAAAATAATTTATAAAACATATTGCATGACATTTTAAAATTTATTTTGCACTGTATTAATATGAAATTAAGTTTTATTATAGAAAGTATAATAATTGGTTATGAAAATTATATCATATTGAAGGTTAAACATGAAATTTTTATATTATAAATTTTAGAACACATATTTTCTTAATATTAATATTAAAATATTAATCACAAATCAAAATATCTAACAAATCATATAAAATGTATATATTTAAATATATTCAAATCATAATTTTTGTAAAAGTCATAAATGAAATAGTTTAGCTGTAAATAAGTTTAAAAATTAATTTATTTAGAAAAATAAAAGAATTGTCACATTTAATATACCACTATATTGAGTAAAAACAATAAAATTTTAATATTTGTTAATTTCAAATTACTAACAACAAAAAGATATCTAATAAATACAATACAAGTTAAAATAATAATTAAAACTAATACTTAAATATATAGCATCATTAAAAATTATTTTTATTATTATGGGTTAATATTTGAATGTGTAATTATAATATATATATATTACTAATATTAAAATTAAATTATTAAATCATAATGCTAACTTAACAAACATAAAATTTTTCAAATTTTTTTTAAAGTTTTAATAAAAAATTATATATAAAAATTTAATAAATTAGCCCGTGCATTGCACGGGTATAAAGCTAGTTTTTTTTAAGAGTAGTTAGAGTGATATCATTTCAGAGAGTATCCATTAAATTACCAAATATTTAGGTTTAGTAAGTCATAAATATCTCTTTTCTTGTGGTACCTGTGATACTATGTAGTATATTTGTACACTGTTGTGATCTCCGCATCTCGTACATCTATACCCTCTAGTTTCGTTGTTCACTTCAAGAGTAGTTGAAGTAATATCATTTTTCAGAGAGTATCCAGGAAAATGCCAAATAATTAGATTTAGCAAGTCATAAAATCTCTTTTCTTGTGGTATCTATGATGCTATGTAGTAGAGTTTGTGTTTTGTACAATTGATTTAGTATTGTATAATGGCTAATCAATTAATTCTGTTACCAATGTCCAGAAACTGATGTTAGAGACAACTAGATATCAGCATACCAAATGCTCGTCTAATAAGCCAATGTGTGTAATGTATTTAATCTCTTCATTCTAATTGTTTGATCAGGCATATCAGAAGTGGCTGAAGCTTGTTCAGCAGCCATTAAAGCCGTGACCACTGATTCAGCTGTGTTTCTTCAAGAGAAACCAATTGAGGACAAAACACATGAATTTTCTGAGAATCTTCGTGTTGATCAAACCACAGCTGTTGGAAAAATTCAGGATGGGCTTCAGTACTTGTCTTATCTTGTTATTTCTACCTCGATGCCTTCTGCTTAGGTATCTTGAAAAACTCTTAATTTAGTGCTATACTTCTATTCAATGTACATAGTTTACACATGTTGAATTAAGTGTCAAATGTAGTGCCAGTTAAATGAGTCTTCTATTTGTTTGGACTCTTGGAATTGAACTTGCATACAGTTACTATGTGTGAATCTCTAAAATTGTAGAACCTTCATGAAATTTAATTCCTAATTGTTCGAGATATTAATCCCTCTAAATTTTACATGTTAAGAAAATGAAGCTCCTTGTCCTTGTGCATGTCCGTGCTTAGTTTCGGTGAGACAAAAATGCTGCGAGTTTCTTATCTTTCTATTCCTTGGGGTGAAATGTGGATGTAGTTTTTTTTCTAGAGGTTATATATTTTGTATGTTAATTTTTTTTGCACATCTATACTAAGGTCAACTCCATGGCCAAGATTTTTGGCCTAAATCTTGGCTTAAATTTGGACCGAGACAACTGACCAAGGTTTCTGGCCTAAATATGGACCTAGACAACTCTTTATTTCAACAGTTTGGTCTAAATTTTGGTCCAAATTCATATATTTATATTTTATTCTTTCAACTATTAATATATTGTTATTTTAATGTGTTACTACTAATTCACATATCCATTAATTCAATTGGACATGGAATAAGATGATATTAATTTCAATCTTAATAAATTTATTAAATTAGAAAAACATTACACTTAAACAAGAAAAATGAAGAAAAAATAATATTATATTTAATTAACTAAAAGAAAAATAACAAATAGTAAACTACCCCGAATTAATATATTGTTCCCCCAAATGCTCGATTAATGCATCTCGAAGAGCAATATGAGCTTCTGTATTTTTTATTTTTCGATATCATCCAAGAAATTGTTGAAATTGAGCAATATGAGCTTTTTTATTTTTTATTTTTAATTTATATATATATATGTGATAATTAAAAAATATAATTAAAAACTACTTTATATATATATATATAATAACAATCCATCAACAAATTAATGAATATAAATATCATAAAAAGTTAATATTTTATTATTAAAAAGATTTAGGCCGGTGAATAGTGTCACCCAAATTTAGGCCGACACTATTCACTGGTCTAAATTGAAACAAGCAATAGAACACATGTTGGTAGATTTGGACCGAAATCGGTCTAAATTTAGGCTAGGCCACTCTTGGAGATGGACTTGGGTTTTATTTTGTGGAGTACTCTTAAATGGAGTACTAATTAAAGTACTGCTCTCTCCGTCTCCTTCAATTCTTTATACTGGGGGACGGAAACTCGGCACGCACTTTAATACTCTTATTAAATGTAGTTGCATAATTATTTTTTAAATTTTTTTTATTCAAAATAAAAATATAATGTTTAAACTTTTATACAAAAAAAGAAAATTTTAAAAATAAATTATGGAAGTATACTTTAAAGTTGTCTTAAAATGCATGTCAAGCACGGTAAAGAAATGAGAGAGACGGAGGTAGGATATGTCATGCGACATGTTCAGCAAAATGGTTTTTAATATTTTAAAGCGAACATGTTGCGGCCTTGCAACACATAAAGTACTCCAGTTGTACTTCTAATAAGAATATTACATAGAACTTTTACCTCTATTTTTATTTATGTAAATATCAAGACTACATGTCTACGGTAAACCAGGTTTTTTAATTGTGAAATTTTTAAAAATATATTATTCTTGGATACAGATGGTTTAATATAAAATGGTGTAATTTTATAAAAACTTCTTTTTCCGTCATTTTTCTAAAAAAAACTTTGAGTAACTTGTTATGCTGACTTTGATTCTAGATTTATTTTTTTTTAATTTCTATATTTTGGATCCCAACGCAAGTTTTAAGGTCCATCTGTTGTTTCAATATTATGGTCAGTATTAAAGTTGTACTAAATTATAATTTTACATCAAAATAATTTAGAATCTATATCTCCTCGCAATCCCCTTTTTCAACAGAAAACCGTCTTTTATTTATTTTTATCAGTAAATTTGATCGAGAATCGGGATCGAGTTTAAATTGAAAAGACCTCTCTTTATTTTCAGAAAAAGAATAGGTAAGTATCCGATTCTTCAAAATCATGTACAAATTAAAATATACTCCCTCCATCTCGTCTTGTTTTGAGTAATATATGGTCAAATTGACCAAGTTTTAACCGATAATTACGACAATTTTATGTATTATTTTTAAAAATTAAAAAATACATTTGAAAGAGAATTAGATATATTATTTGAAAGATTTTTTTTTTTTTTTTACAAAGATGGTTTATAACCTTACAAATAAGTATATGTTCTCTTAAATTCTATCGAACCCTAAACATAAATTCTATCGAACGAGAAACAATAACGATAAACTCTTAAATGAAATAACGAGTCAATGAAGAAAAAGTAGACAATCAAAATTAAAGAACATAAATATAAAAATTAGCCCGCAAGGTTGGCTCATTTAGTTAAATAGAGAAAAATTGTCCTCTTGATCACAGGTTTAGGTTTGAATCCCACGGGAGGAAAATTTATGATTATACCTCCTGAGTCGGAACCTGTCGCGAGCCCGTAGGATTTACCCAATATATATATATATAAATTCAATCACAATCCTCAACTGTGTGGTATCAAAACTTGTGTTCATACATAATACAAACCTAATCTAAGGTACAAGACCAATATACAAGGAATTACACTGCGATGTAGACGAGTGTTCTTGATGTTGCAGCATAAAGATAGTAGAAACTGATTTAACAAACACCATTGCAAACTTGATAAACAGGTTCAGTATTCCCCTGCATGCCTCTACTCTGTGGATCATCACCATTTCTGCCTCTTCTACCGTGTATGTTTGTCTGATAAGCGGAATATACTGTGTATGTTTGATTTACGAGAAATTTCTTCTTCGGATATCTGCTTGAGGTCTGCAAACTTTCACCAATAATCTCTTATAATGGGATATGTTGTGTATGTTTGATCATATAAGCGGAATATACCGAGTATGTTTGATTTACGAGAAATTTCTCCTGCTAATATCTCTCCTTAGAAAGAAAATGTACAATGTGTGTAGATTTGTGTAAATGCTACCATGGCCATGTACACATTTATATGTGTGTTCTTGTCCGGCCCTTGGAACAGATGAAGGGGCACTTTTTTTTATGAAATAATAAATTAATTAATAATGGCGTTAAATTGAACAATAATACTTTTACGTCCACAATTGCAACTTGTGTTCCAACTCTGTTTGTAAAATATTAAGTTGGAAATTTATCGAAAATACCCATATTTTTAAATTTATTTTTTGAAAATACGGTAAAAGTTATAAATGCAATTTCAGAGGAGGTTACTCAAATTTACATATGAAGTTGTAAATGTTTTATTTTATTTTACATATAAGAATATAACGTATTTTTAAAAATATTTTCTGAAAAATGAGAATTATTGAAGAAGTTTTTACTAAATTTTAAACCAAACCAAAAGAAACATTCCCCGTATATCCCGTTTTTGCACGGTTTGGGATGTTAGAATGTACGCAGTATTCCCCTCATTTATAAAAATGAAGAGGCTAAAGAATGAAGAGATTGTTTTCTGAAAGAATGAAGAGATTGTTTTCTGAAAGACATCGACTTGTGTGTGTATGTGCATAATATATAAAACGTGTAAAAAATTTAACTAAAAAAATAAAATTTGATGACATAATTTAAAAAATTAGGTCGAGACAAACCTAAATAAAACCAAACCAAACGTACTTAGTATATCCCGCTTTTGCAGGGTCTGTTGAAGAGTGTAAAATATATACAGTTTTCCCATCATTTATAAAAATAAAATGTCTGTTTTCCGAAATACCCTCCTTGCTAAATTTTATTATTTTAAATTCATAGGTATCGTTTACTGTGACGTGGAGATACGTAGGAAAATAATAGGAGCACTTTTACTACTCCAATCTTATGATCTTATCCATATGAAACGAAATTATTGATTTAGGAGGAACACATCTACCTTATGGTTCTGAAAATGATGGATTAAAAAGTATTTTAATTTATGGAAAATAAAGTGCCACTTGTTTAATCTTGTGACACTTTTTGATTTTCTATATTTATATTTGATAAGTACTCTTATTCGGCGGATATTCGCCGATCTCAAGCTCAATTATTCATATCAATACTTATCTAAAATGTACTTTTTTGAATTATTTTAATTCTACTAGTTTCAAGGAGAATTTTATTCTTCAAAAATATATTTTCATAAATACTTTTATTATTATACTAGACAACTTGTGTTGCTAGTTTTTGCATGTGAGACATGACCGTTTCTTTTTTTACCTGACTTATAACTTTACAAATTATAAGTATTGACTCAGTTGATTAAATATGTGATAATTATCCTCTTGGTCATAAGTTGAAAATGAATAATTCATATTCTCGGGTACAAAAGTTGTTTGTATAATTAATATTTGTTTTCTAATAACTAAATTAATTATTTGTATAAATTAATTTAGATTGTTAAAAATTTAAGATTTTCTACAAATCATTTTAAAAATAACTTTTACCTATATATATAAATGAGTAGTCAAACTGTTACATGATATATTTTAAATTCAAATAATTTATAAAAAGTATTTTTCTTTATATATATCTTTTTAATTTAATATTTTTTCTATTATTAGATAGTACAGTATCAATATGTGTTAAAGATAAATGAACTAGGTAATAACTCTTAAACCAAATTTGTGATATTTTTTCAAATTAAAAATTGCGGGATCGACATACATGACAACATGAAAGAAAAAGGTTTAGGTTTTCCTATTTAAACAAATATAATTTGATAAATTTTTTAATTTTAATTTAATACAAGTTGTCAAAGTAGTTAATTTGTAATTTTTATTAATTTAATTGAGTCAAAATGTTGAGAAAATTATAATTAATTTAACATACTCCGTCCCACATTAATAAAAAATATGTATTTATCTGTCACATTTATGTATAAATTATGAAATGCATATTGGGAACTTAACAAATTTAAGGCGTGTAGTCGCTATTATCCATCTTTTGAATTAAGGCTCGAGGTCTTTTCCTCTTATCAATAACATCATTTTGTACTCCACATTATTACACAACATATTTTATAAGTTATATTAAGTTACATTTTTTTTATATTTACTTCATAATTTTTCGAATCTCAGAAGCAAAAATAATTTAGTTTAAGTTCCAACTAGAGACTCAAATAATTTCTGTTCGAAAATAGAGATGTATTGAAGAAATGGAATAGGAATGGTGACCACGATAGCACTTTCTAGCACTATTTGTTAATAACTTTGTAAGTTATTACCTAGGAATCACCTAGGAATCTAGGAATCTGAGTGAATTCCATGTATAAGAATGTGAAATTTCAGTACTACTTTGTGATGACTCTCCACATTTTTTCCTTGATCCATTCTTCAAAGTATTTTCTATTTCGCTGTGAAACATTGAAAGTTATGTCATTCAGTTTGTAATATAAAGCAATATAAATCATAAAATCAGATACACATTTAAATATTACTTGAATTGTTCCTCAAGGCCAACAGAACGAGCAAACAATTCAGATTGTCTGTTTTCCACTGTAGCATACATCTCTGAGTAGAAAATCTTTGTTTCTTCCATGTCATTATTGAAGTATGCGCACGTTATAGCCAAATTTTGCAACTCTTGCTTCGCTACATTCTTTATGCCTGACCATCTCTTTCTATTTTCACTTCGTGAAGTCATTTTATAATTTGTAGTTTACATCTAAATATAAAAAGCACCCAAAGGTATATATACGTGTGAGTATGTCCAGTAGTTTTGAGGCAGTTCTTTTCTAATCAATTAAACAGTTACCACAATTTAGAATAACTGAATGGTAGTTATCAATTTTATTTAGTTTTTCTGATTTCAACAGTCATGTTACTCGAATTTTTTGACGTGTCTTTAAAGAATATGCTGATTATCTTCTCATTCTGAGAATATACTTTAAAGAATGTTTACCAAAAACCATGTTAGAGTTGTAATAAATGATGTTTGTATTCAATCAAATTACGCACATTAGGCGAAACTAATTATTTGTGTCAATGTAAAATGTTAAATATTAAAATTTGTACAATCTATATGTTTAGATCCGTTTGTACAATTACTACCCCGTGATCAATGTAGTACGTATCCTCCATATAATGAATTTACATTGTTGTTAAACAGATAAAGCATTGTTATGTCTACAATGTATTTTAGACATAATACATTCTCAATGAAAAACTGAAAGTCGTAAGTTACTACTCTGCATTGTGTTTTTTTGTTTCAATTTTCAAAAGGTAAGAATGAAATGAATCTCTTAAGAAAAGTCTGCCATGAATCCAAATGGCCCACTCTTTATTTCAGCTGCTCTTCGTCAAGTGAAGGGCTTCTCATCAGAATGGTGGCAATTGATGAAAACCTCGACATGGTTCTATAACTACTGGCTCAGCCAACAACATGAAGACGATGTTTTTTTTGTATATGATGAAGATGACTTGGAAGACATTGTCGACTTGCTTCCTGATGCCATTTATCTTGGCATTGAGAAAGAAATTTGTAACATGAAAACACAGTTTGAGCATTTATACAATTATCTGAAGCAGAAGCAGGAAATAAGAAGTTATCTTCGTCTGCTTTGAAGGAAAGTCCTAGAAGCGGTATGTTCCTAAGTGATTTAATATGCCTTGACAAAAATTTTGCTAGCCACAGTACTATCTGGGTCTAGTAATGATTGAGTATGATTCTGTTATACCTGTGCTTTCTAAGCTGAAGAGTACATTGCATATATGTATAGTACAATTTATTTAGTATAGAGGTATTTGTAAGTGGTAAGTCTTGAATGTATCAATTTGACAAATAAATTAGTGTCTTCTAATACTAAAGTTCCACATTAATTGGTTAAATTTTATTTGCACAAACCAGGACATGAAATTGATTTAAAATAGATGCTTAAGTCTCAGCCCGTCAAATTCTTTCAAGGAACAAAGTCTCAGGTCCATATTGCAATAATATTGAGAGAATCCAGCCAAGTCTGTGAGCCCAAAATCCTGTAATCGTCGCATCCAGAATCTGCGTTGAATGTTGGCTTCTTAAGATTGGCTCCCTCGATTCATATTTGATATGATAATTTGATATCATAAGATGTATGTACTCTTTCAATTATTGTATATTCAAAAATGAGATTAGGTGTTACAAAAAGTTATGAACGCATAAAATTTAACAAACTTTTTTTGAGTTAATTATAATCATATAAATATATACATTATATTCAAAAAAACAAATTATTACATTTATAATCGGGTCGACAGTATAAAGAAACTTTTTCGTATATAAATATATTTTTCGTTATTTTTTATAAATATGTTTACATTGAGTAAAAAACATATATACATAAATTTACATTTATTATGTTGTCTTAGTATCTTAAATATATTTTTCTATCATATATGAAAAATTATATTCGCGTCATTTTTTTTGTTAAAAGAGTAATATTGTGTTAGTCTTCAACTGAAAAGTTACGTTAACATTTTTCTTTATATTATTTAATATATTTTAAAAAAATTAAATTTATTTAGAACGCGTAGCGCGGGCAAAAATTTCTAGTTAATTAATTGAAATTGTAGTTACATTTCTTCTTTAAATTTCTCCGTTCATTTTCTCAGACAAACAACTTTAAGTGGATTTAAGGATATCATAGATTGTAGAAGTGCATCACACGAATGATATGTGTCTCTGTTTTATCCAATTTCGTCATCATCTTCTTCTTTTTATAAGTGTACACACATGATACATATACACACTGGATGCAAAAATATATACAGAGAGACATAGAGAGAAGTGGTGGTTAGCGGCGGTGATACTATGGTAATTTCGGATTGAAGAAGAGAAAGGGCGTAGTCTTTTAAGATTTTGTTCGAATTGTATTAAAAATTTACATTGATTGTAAATCTCTAAAACAATCATGTATGTATTGTTCAATTCATGAGATTTGCAACTAACACTAACCGATTAAAGAAGTGATTACATGGGCCGCCTTAATCATGCAAAGAATGAGTACAATAATTGTTTTCGGAGATTAAGATACATACATGAAATATTTTCTTGGGTTCCGAGAACACAAGTTGTGCCAACCGTTTCTAATCGCCACTGCAATTATCAAATTCATTATATTCTCTAATTTCGTGTTTAAGAGAAAAGTGCATTTGAATTCGGTAAGTCTCATGTGAATAAAATCATGGGCTAAGGTTTATCTCAACCTATATTTTATGCTATCAAACTTTTGTGTATTTGCAACTGCTACCCTTTTAATATTTTTTGCACATGCACACTCATAAGTCGAGGTTTTTTTGGAAAATAGTCTCTTCATTCTTTAAATGAGAGGAAACGTGTGTACATCTTATCCATCCCAGACCATGCGATAAGTCGCGGGATTTATTGGGTATGTTTGATTTGATTTGATTTATTAATTGAAATTGCTAAATTATGGGACACTAAAAAACATGAATATCAATTATAAATTGAAATCTTGATGATGACAGAGTCTGTGATACTCTTTAAATTGTATGTAAAATTATACACATATAAAGAAATATGAAAATTTGGTAAATCGAAATGATTATTATGAAACGTTGAAATACATTCGTCAACATAATTCCATAAAACAACTATTCTCAAATGGTATTATCACTATTAAATACATCATGTCTAATCAAGGAACATATCTCCCATTATGTGATTTATATGAATATGCGATTAATTAATTTTATTTATGAGAGATTAATCAATAATACAATAAAATAGCATTTCTCAATTAAACTATATGCATCGAATTTTATCTAGAAAATAAGTAAAAGTGAATAAAATTTAATGTGCTTCCCTGCTGAAAATTTTGGTCGAAAAAAGAAATAGAATTAGAAAACAAGTAGTGTGCTCGGTTATAAAATATTAAAATTACCAATATACCCTCGGCGCCTAAATTCTAACGTAGCTTTGCAGCTAATTTACGTGCTTTTTTTTTAACTCGTGACGCTATCCGTAAAAGAGAATAAGGATCATAAGGTTAACCGTGGAAAAATTTTCTAAGGTAATGGTAGATTTAAGTGTATTATATTGTTATCAAATTGCTTACTTTCCTAATTCAAAGATATGCAAAATATATTGTAAGTAATATTCTTGTTCACATATATTTGTGGCGACCTTAGGAAAAAGAATAAGATCCTAATTCTCTTAGTAAAATAAGTCTCACTTTATATTTTTTAAACTTGGGAGCAAATTAACGAAGTTAATTATAGCTCATTTCAATTTCTCTTTTATTCATTTACTTTCATCTAAAAATTTGGGATTAAATGCTAAATTTAATATATGATTAAAATAATTCATATCTTAATCCTCCCATAGTAAAGAAGGGAATTTATGAAATATTTATTTTTTTATTGGATAGAAACAATTTTATAATCATTAAGTCATAATTCTCCGTAAGCATACTACTGTTGACATCTTTTATTGATGTCTTTTATAAAAATAGCTCATTCATTCGTTCAGAAGCGACGGGTAAATAAAGGATCTAAAAAAGAACAAGGCAAAATAAATTTTAGTTTAGATAATTTTGTTTTTACTTTTGTCTTAATATACTTTTAAGATTTTAGAACTAAAAATATGAATAGGGAGAACTGAAAAATTGGCGCTCTTTACATTTGTAATAATTGAAAAAAAATTGTTTTGGCGAATAATATATACAGATGACAAAATTAAAGATATTAGGTTAATTGGATAAAATTGCGTTTACATTTTTTTCTCATTTGTATATTGTGTAATGTTGAACGATATATGATTTTGAATAAAAATTATTATTTTTACTTTGACTCCGAAAAGTAATTTCACATTTTACGTTAAAAATGAATAATTGCAAAAAATTTAGACATATAACATTGACAATACATTACTGCAAATTTAGCTACATAGTATATAGTTTTAATTGAATTTTTTTTAAAAATAATCAAGTAATCGTTGTCAAACTAAACGCTATAATTATTTTAATCATGTACTACAAATTAAAACTAACTCTTTAATCCGTGCAAGGTACGAGTTTACTGAAAATACGAATAAACTGTGTGATAAATAAGTTACGTAATTATTGATCTTGGCAAAAATATATGTGGTGAGATTAATTATCTCTGAGAAGTTTGTGGCCTACAAATTTGTTCAACTGTTTTCTTTTATATATGAAAGTTCAATATTTGTTATATATAAATACGTTTAAATTTTTTAGCATTATATCTCGTATATCTTTCGATCTAATAATTGTGTACGTTTGGTTTTAGTCATATGATGACAACTATGTTTTTTTATAATAATTTCATATAACACTCGCATAAAAATAATTTGTGTTCGTTACCCTGAAATTTTCGTAGTGTGGGATTAATAATCTCCGAGGAGTATGTGTCGTAAGATTAATGACCCCACAAATTTTCTCAAATATTTTTCTTATATACATTAAAGTTTGATATTTGTTACATTTATATAGGTTTAAAACTTTCAGCATTATATAACGTATATTTTTCGATCTAATATTTGTGTACGTTTAGTTTTAGTCGTATGACGACAATTATACTCTTTTATAATAGTTCCTTGTACCATTCATATAAAATAATGTGTGTTCTTCACACTGAAGTCTTAGCACACCAATTTTTTTCTTAAAAATAATCTTTGTATTTCACTCAAAACAATAAGCTTTTAAAATTTTGTTAAAATTATGTTCAGTTTTAAAATATATTAAGATAGATATAATCTATATATATAGTTATAAATCGTTTTAAATGATGAAATAATAATAAATATATGTAATGATGAGTTAGACTAATTAATACATTCATATTCTTTATAATTAATATGTGTATATTAAATGAAAGTTATTAACATATATAATTATGAGGGGTATTTGTTATTCCCAAATCTAACAATAGAATTACAGAAGCGGGGGTTGAATGTAATTCTTGATTTCTTTTGGAAATTAAGAAAACTATTTACCAAATGTATCTGTGTTTGAATATGCAAGTTTGCGAAAATGAAATATAAATGTATTCAAAACATAAAGTAATTAAACACAAGTATTTAAAAACTTTCTGGTGGATTGATCTTTTCCGTCAGAGATATATATAGATTGAGAACTCTATGATGCAAGAATGCACACAGCTGCTTACAAGTAAAGTTACAAAGAAAGAACAAAGAAATTCCTAACAGGTTGTAATTTTTTCTATTTCTCAGTTCGATAATTAATCTACTTGCTACATATGGTTTATATATCACCAAGTTACATATGAAAAAGACAAACATATAAAACAAAATGTCCAAGTCTAATCACATATTTCTTCATCTCTCTATCCAGCATCTTTGTATTTCTTCAAGTAAGCATGAAAATGGAAATGCTTCTTCGTTCTCATAAACCTGCAAATAGGCTGCCACATTCCTTTTGTATATAATCAACCCATGTGACTGTCAAGTCACTATCAACAGCTATTTGAATCTGTTATCCGTCGAGACTATGTAGATTATCCATTGAGTCTCGATTGGATCACCCGTTGAGAGTATCTTGAGTCATCCGTCAAAACCTTGTAGAATCATATGTTGAAAGTATTTTCATAGCAGTTGACATAATTTCATTTAGGCAAAATTACAAGGCATCTAATATATAAAATTAGCCAACCTATTTTGCATATCATTCTAGTAGTCAACATGACTTAGAATATCCTACAACCTCTGATTCTCTAAGACATTACAATACACAGGAATGTGCTACAAAAACTTATTTAAACATAAACTACTCATCAACGGATGAACATTATCCATTGATAGTTACAAAAATCACTTAATTAAATCTATTAAGGTGTTTTGGTGAATTATCATTAAGCCTACAACATATTCCTAACAGTATTTTAGTAATTTTACAAGG
This sequence comes from Apium graveolens, assembly GCF_009905375.1. NCBI lineage: Eukaryota > Viridiplantae > Streptophyta > Magnoliopsida > Apiales > Apiaceae > Apium > Apium graveolens. The sequence continues at coordinate 4,788,175 of NC_133655.1, forward strand.
AATAAAATGTAAAAATGAACCCCTAGTTGGTAGTTGCTCTATTATATACATAATAGATTTTAAGTAGCGTTATTAGCCCTAATAATTTTGTCCAACAAAATAAACAAGATTTTGCACACTTTATTACAACCCCCACCCAATTCACTTCAGTTTCAAATCTTTAAACCGGGATGTTATTGTTCCGTTAGTCCCCCTCAATTTTCAAATCCATATCAAATCTCAACCGTCCATTTCATCTTCAATCTCAAAAAAAATTAAAATTACACATTCTCAATACAAGAGAGAGAGAGAGAGAGGGAGAGAGAGAGAGAGAGAGAGACGAATTTGTCATAGAGAGGAGAGAGGGAAAGAGAGAGAGATTTGTCACGGAGAGGGAGAGAGGGATAGATAGAGAGAGAGAGAGGGAGAGAGAGAGAGATTTGTAATTTGAAAATGTCCCAAAATTAAACCCTAGTTTGATTAAATTTATTCAGCCGAAACAATTTCAGGGAATCATAAGCTTCATTTTATCCTTTTCACTTCTTCCAGGTAAGATTTAACTTCTCATTCTTACTTAAAAATCATTTCTTTTCACTCTTTCTTGCTTAAAAATCTTGTCGTTCTTAATTTTCATCCTTCAAAAATCATTTCTTTTAACATTTCTTGAAAAAGATTAAATCTTTCTTCATTTTTATTCTTCAAAAATCATTATTTTAATACTTCTCGATAAAGATACAATCTTTCTTGATTTTTATGCTTCAATTCTTGTTATAAGCTCTAAATTTGTAGCATTTTCTAATAAAAATTTGATCTTTCTTGATTTTTGTTCTTCAAAATGATGAGGGATTACAAATCAAAGCGTCGAAATTCGGGGAAACATCCGAATGTAGGTGATATCGAAAACATTCATGTGAATCACACTAGAATTGAAGAGCAAGAAGTGGTTATCAAGACCTCGAAAGTCAAAAAGACACATGTTAAGCCCACAATGAATTGATATTCAGATGTTGGTACTCCGCTTAAGACTCCGGATAAAAGAGGAATTACGACAGGGAATCGATTCGGGTGGGTCAAAAGAATAAATCAAGCTTAGCTGCTAGTGAAATTGGAGGTGATTTGAATTATAACAGGAATACTCCTAGGTCTACTAAAGTTGTTATGAGCGGTAATTCGAGTAATTCATAGAGTAATTCAGCACAATGTACACTTACTAAGAATGTATCGAAGCCTATGAATCAATGTAGTTGTTTCACAGTTGGTCATAGACCTCCTATGGCCAATGAAGGTGCTCGAATGGCTAATTGCAGCGTTATCTAGAGGAACACCGAGTTATGGTAGTTCAACGACTTATGTTAATACTGTCGAGATTCCACATTTTGAAATGAAAGAAGATCCATCATTCTCAAATGGATCATAATGTTCAAGTAAGCACCACTAATTAGCCATTTTATACTTGCTATCAATACTTGCTATCTATTTGCTCTCAGTACTTGCTATCTATTTGCTTCCGTTTCTTTTCGTGTTGATAAAGGTTAATGATTGGAAATGTGTAGTACTAGTACCGATGAATCGATGATTTGTAAAAGGAGTTGCGAGAATATATAATGGTTAATTACGATTTGGTATAACATATTTGCTACGTGGTGTCGATTAGATAGTAATTTATCACTCTAATTAGAATATAGACAATGTAATTTTTGTGTTTATTTTACTTTGGTTAGATCATATTCTCCGATAAGTGTTAATTAATGAAATTATGCGATCCGGAGGCAAATAATTTATGAAGGTTTAGCCCTGTATGGGAACTTATGAAATATTAGCCACATAAATTGCAGCTGCAGTGATGAGGGATTGGTAGACGCAGATACCGACGGCATTAGCCACATGTGCATTTCCTCCAGACAAGAGATTCTCGAACTGATCGGGCATTAAACAAATTTGAAGTTGTTTAGTTGTGAAGGGTTGTGGTTGTAGACTTCTTGTTTGCAGTAAGTGTGTCCACGAGCTGCAATAAAGTATAAGTAACTGTATTGTAGAAATTGCGCATTTGAATTAGTTTTTATCAACTTGTATCTTTGAGCTTGTTCACGAAGCTTTAATGGAATTAGTAATGTTAATTACATTTTTTGTTTATTAATTAAAAGATCATTTTGTGCTAGAGAATTATGTTTTTGTTTTGTTTGTGTTTTTCTGTTGTGTGATGCAGAGATTTGAAGTCAGAAAAATATCAGGCAAAATTGAAGTTACGAAGCCGCCCCAAAGGATTAAGTAAAGTAATGGAAATTATAGAAAAAAATGATGAATTGATGAGAGCAATCGAAGATATGGGGTTTGGATCGCTCAAATATCTTCCTGCTGTGGAGATGACACATAAACATGTCAAAAAGATTATAGAGAGTTTTGATGTTGACTCATGCTCGTTATTTGGGTTAACTATCACGACTGGACATGTGGTTGAGATTTTAAAAAATCTCATCCAAGGGTGAACTTGTCCAAACAGCCATCTCAGATGTGGAGTGAGACAAATTCAAAGCCAAATATAAAAATAACCCTCAATAAGTTAACAGAGCTTTTTAAAAAAGCTGACATCGACTTTAGGGGGACTTTTATGCTTTATGCATTTGGCGGCTTTTATTGTCCGTGTACCAAAAATGGTTCGAGTCAAAAGTTTTACAACGCTTTATCATTTGTGCCTTCTGCCCGAGAATATAATTGGGACAAGTTTGTCCTTGAATCCCTTCTCGAGGCCATCAAGGACTACAAAGAAGAACAAAAAGTAAAGCAAATAGCAGTTCACAGAATATGGGTTTAGGGGTTGCACATACTTTTTGAAGGCACTTTAATTTGCGTATTTATCTGATAAACACATCCTAGATGGTCTTGTTTGTCTGACACTTATTTTCGTGTTTGTTTATTCTCCAGTTTTTTTCTTCATAAAATGAGTCCTTTGGCTATTGAAATTGGTAAGCTTGTGATGTCGGCCCGGACAAGTCAAGAAATAAAGAGTGCAATTGAAAAAATGATTTGATAGAGCAAGTGAGTAGATTGCTTTTATTGGAGCAGGGCGTTAAGCCACATGTAACAAATGAAGCACACTATGGGCCTTCTGATCCCAGAGTGGTTGCTAGAATTGATAAATTGGAGAAGATTGTCTGTATGTTGAAGGAGGCTCATAATACCAGCACTGAAGCACGCTCTAGGCCTTCTGATCCCAGCGTGGTTGTTAGACTTGATGAATTGGAGAAGACTGTCTGTATTCTGAATGAGGCCGCTTTCTTTTCAGAACCATCTTCCAAGGTGGTTCATGCAGATGTTTCCTACAAATTCTTGAAAAGTCTAGAAGCTAAATGCCCGATTCATGCAGAAGGATTATCTTATTACGTAAGGTAAACTAAAAAATCATGTTCAGAATAATATTTTTCTTTTCTTGAATTAGCTTATTTGAATGTCACTATATTCATTATTTTTTTGTTTCTTTTTGGATAGGTATTTGAAGCGCACGATGCCTTCTGAAACTTTTGCAAGAAGCCTTATTTTGGACACATATTCTTATTCAAAATTGGCCGATAGTCATGAAAAATCCTTCGAAAGTGGTCCTTTTGGTGGAAAGGAAGCTTTGACGAGTATTCCTACATACTTTTTCCTATATGCTTTAAGTAAGTTTCTAAAGCAACTTCTTAAATTAGTAAGTTGTATTTATAATATTATACAATGCTACTTGTTTTTCCTGTTTAATGGTTTTCTTTTTCTATAATATAGGAATCATTTTACTTTGGTCATTGTGTGTTTCATCGAGCGAGAAGACTCAGGTTTGATTTTGATCCTCCACATGGACTTGTATGATTATCACCCGAGTGCTGAAATTTTTGATATCATTGAATGGTAAGAAAAGTCGTGGTCTAGTGTTTATTATATGCTATAAAAGAAGTCGTTTAATTTGCAAGTTTTACCAATATAGGGGTCTCAAAGAAATGTGGGAAGGAGAACCGTTATATTTTCAGCCTACCATGAGAAAGATAGTTAAGGTATTGTGGGAAAAATAATTTAGATTTTATGCTTGTTTTTTATTATTAACATTTAACAGTTATTCAGGTTCCCCAACAACCTAATGTATATGATTGTGGGTTGTTTGTCATTCATATGATGAGGTTGTTTCTACAACAGGCGCCGGAACGATTTCAACTTGACAATATTGATATGGTAGTATCCCCCCTCCCCCCCTCTCTCATTCAAACAAATTTAAAACATGTTTTTATCTGTTTTTTAGTTTGGGAGTAACTGGTTCGACCCAAAAGATGTGTGTGAATCAAGGGATGCCATTAAGAAAATTATTGAAGAAGAGATAAATCGAGAGAAGGATGAGGATGAGAGGCAGCGACAATATGACATTTACGAGTCACCTCATCTGCCTCATCTGTAGCAGACCGATGACATTGACAGGCCTTCACCCCATAGTCCACCCCAATTTGTGCCTGGAGAAAAGGCACATCTACCTGTGCATTTTGCGTATACAAGGAAGAAGGATCAGGAAGAGCAGATGAGACTGTGTGCAATCCGCCTATATGCTGATCATCCTTCGGAGGCCATGTCAAACTCTGATGTGGCTGGCCCAAGTGGTTCTCCGCAGGATGATCATCATCTTAGAGGGTTGCACGCAGTCTCATCTGCTCTTCCTGATACTGCTTCCTCGTATACATAAATACACAGGTAGATGTGCCTTTTCTCCAGGGACAGAGTGGGGTGAACTCTGGGGTGAAGGCCTGTCAATGTCATCGGTCTGCTGCAGATGAGGCAGATGAGGTGACTCGTAAATGTCATATTGCGGCTTCCTCTCATCCTCATCCTTCTCTCGATTTATCTCTTCTTCAATAATTTTCTTAATGGCATCCCTTGATTCACACACATCTTTTGGGTCAAACCAGTTACTCCTAAACTAAAAAACAGATAAAAAACATGTTTTAAATTTGTTTGAATGAGAGGGGGGGAGGGGGGATACTACCATATCAATATTGTCAAGTTAAAATCGTTCCGGAGCCTGTTCCAGAAACAACCTCATCATATGAATGACAAACAACCCACAATCATATCCATTTGGTTGTTGGGGAACCTGAATAACAGTTAAATATTAATAATAAAAAAAACATAAAATCTAAATTATTTTTTCCACAATACCTTAACTATCTTTCTCATGGTAGGCGGAAAATCTAACGGTTCTCCTTCCCACATTTCTTTGAGACTCCTATATTGGTAAAACTTGCAAATTAAATAACTTCTTTTATAACACATAATAAACATTAGACCACGACTTTTCTTACCATTCAAAAAAATATCAAAAAATTCAGCACTCGAGTGATAATCATACGAGTCCATGTGGAGGATCAAAATCAAACCTGAGTCTTCTCGCTTGATGAAACACACAATGACCAAAGTAAAATGATTCCCATATTATAGAAAAAGAAAACCATTAAACAGGAAAAACAAGTAGCATTGTATAATATTATAAATACAAATTACTAATTTGAGAAGTTGCTTTAGAAACTTACTTAAAGCATGTAGGAAAAAGTATGTAGGAATACTCGTCAAAGCTTGCTTTCCACCAATAGGGCCACTTCTGAAGGACTTTTCCATAACTATCGGCCAATTTTGAATAAGAATATGTGTCCAAAATAAGGCTTCTTGCAAAAGTTTCAGAAGACATCGTGCGCTTCAAATACCTATCCAAAAAGAAACAAAAAAATAATGAATATAGTGACATTCAAATAAGCTAATTCAAGAAAAGAAAAATATTATTCTGAACATGATTTTTTAGTTTACCTTACGTAATAAGATAATACTTCTGCATGAATCGGACATTTAGCTTCTAGACTTTTCAAGAATTTGTAGGAAACATCTGCATGAACCACCTTGGAAAATGGTTATGAAAAGAAAGCGGCCTCATTCAGCATACAGATAGTCTTCTCCAATTCATCAAGTCTAGAAACCACGCTGGGATCAGAAGGCCTAGCATGCTTCAGTACTAATATTATGAGCTCCTTCAGCATACATATGGTTTTCTCCAATTCATCAATTTTAGCAATGACACTGGGATCAAAAGGCCAAGAGTGTGGCTCATTTGTTACATGTGGCTTAACGCCCTGCTCCAAATAAAAGCAATCTATTCGCTTGCGCTATCAAATCATTTTTTTTACTTACACTCTTTATTTCTCGACTTGTCCGGACCGACATCACAGGCTTACCAATTTCAATAGCCAAAGGACTAATTTTGTGGAGAAAAAAACCCGAGAACAACAAACACGAAAGTAAGTGCAGACAAACAAGACCATCCAGGAAGTGTTTCTCAGACAAATACGCAAATTAAAGTACCTTCAAAAAGTATGTGCAGCCCCCTAAACCCATATTCCGTGAACTGCTATTTGCTTTACTTTATGCTCTTCTTTTATAGTCCTCGATGTCCTCGAGAAGGGATTCAAGGACAAACTTGCCCCAATTATATTCTCGGGCAGAAGGCACAACTGACAAAATGTTGAAAAACTTTTGACTCATAATATTTTTGGTACACGGACAATAAAAGCCGCCAAATGCATAAAGCATAAAAGTCTCTCTAAAGTCGAGGTCAACTTTTTTTAAAAGCTCTGTTAACTTGTTGAGGATTATTTTTTCATATTTGGCTTTGAATTTGTCTCGCTCCACATCTGAGATGGTTGTTGGGACAAGTTTACCCTTGGATGAGATTCTTAAAATCTCACCAACATGTTCATCTGTGATGGTTAACCCAAATATCGAGCATGAGTTAACATCAAAATTCTCTACAAGCTTTTTGATTAGTTTATGTTCCATCTTCACATCAGGAAGATATTTTGAGCGATCCAAACCCCATATCTTCGATTGCTCTCATCAATTCATCATTTTTTCTATAATTTCCATTACTTTCCTTAACCCCTTGGGGCTCCATCGTAACTTCAGTTCTGCCTGATGTTAATCTGACTTCAAATCTCTGCATCACACAATTGAAAAACGCAAACAAAATAAAAACATAATTCTCTAGCACAAAATGATCTTTTAATTAATAAATGAAAAGTGTAATTAACATTACTAATTCCATTAAAGTTTCGTGAACAAGCTCAAAGATACAAGTTGATAAAAACTAATTCAAAAGCGGAATTTCTGCAACACAGTTACTGAAACTTTATTGCAGCTTGTGGACACACTTACTACGGACAAGAAGTCCACAACCACAACCCTCACAACTAAACAACTTCAGATTTGTTTAAAACCCAATCCGTTCGGGAATCTCTTGTCTAGAGGGAATACACATGTGGCTAATGCTTCCAGTATCTGCGACTGCCAATCCTTTATCATTGCAACTGTAATTTATGTGGCTAATATTTTATAAGTTCCCATATAGGGCTAAACCTCCATAAAATATTTTCCCCCGGACCACATAATTTCATTAATTAACACTGATCAGAGAATATGATCTAACCAAAGTAAAATAAAATAAAAATTGCATTGTCTATATTCAAATTATACCGATAAATTATTATCTAATTGACACCATGCAACAAACATGCTAGTACCAATCGTAACTAACCATTATATATTCTCTTAACTCCTTTTATAAATTATCGATTCATTGGTACTAGTACTACACATTTCCAATCATTACCCTTTGTCAACACGAAAAGAAACGAAACAAATGGATAACAAGTATTGAGAGCAAATAGATAGCAAGTATAGATAGTAAGTATGGATTCATCATTCTATATTGATTTATCCAAATACTGGAAAGCTGATGAAACTGTCATGTTCGAGCTCTCTCATAAGTATGAGTTTTTTGTGTCTATTTTTTCAAGAAAAAAACTTAAAAAATTGTTTTCTATTTCCTCTCTTATTATTGGTAAGTTTTTATTATTTAGTTATGTTCTTATCGGTCATTGGAAGGAACTTTAATGAATCTTATACTATATTTTTTTTATTATAGTCAATGCAAGTTTAGGAGTTCATCATGTTGGCAATATGCGGGCTTTTGATGTCATCCTGATTCCATCTAATATTGATATGAACTCTCACGGAGTGGTACTGTTCTTGAAATTTCAAATTCATTAAATATAAACTATTTAGTTATATTTAAGAATCATAACTCATATATTTCTTTTTATAATATACAGTATATTTCACCTTGGATTGTTTCGGAAAAACTTACTTGGGAGCATGTCAAGTATGTCCTTTTCAAAATGGATAGACGGAAGTGGAAGGTTGGAATTGTCTCATCAACTTTCAAACCAATATTATCATCTGGGTGGGATAAGTTTATCAAGTAGAATAATTTTGCTGTGAATGACAAACTATGATTTGTCATAATGGAGGATGATAACACTGTTTCTTTTGTTGTTCAACATTAATGACTTTGTGGTGAAATCAGTATGCGTTATTTTTTTTAAACTTCTTGAGTATCATAACTTTGTAATGAACTTAATTTCTGAAACCACCCAAACTCTTTTTTATATTTTTACATGCTATGATATATATGTGTTGACTACAATTGCTATAATCTTAATATTATTATAATATTAAATTTTCTAATGAGTGTTATATATAAGCTCTAAAGTTATGAATTTTTTAAATTATAAAAATAATAAAAAATTGATTCCCCAAATAATAAATATCGCATGCGTAGAGCGGCCACACGCCCTACTGTTTTACAGTTGTGCTACCACCAATTAATTGTTCATTCACAATCACAATCATTCATTTTAAACAAATTTAATATGCTCCAAATTAATATTGTGTTGCCCGAATAACTAAGTTCATACATGTGCTAATATTTTTTTTTCTATTTATAGCTCATTTTTATAATGAAAGGAATATGTTATGTGATAAGAGTTTATGTTATTTCAAATTACATATTGTTTTTAAAGTTGTCTTATCACGAGTTAGTTGTTCATTCAGAATCACAATTGTTCTTTAAAAGTAGAGTTTTGATAATGTGGTAAAAGCAATATAAAAGCTCTGAAATTATAAAAATTTCAAAATATAAATAAAATAATGAGTTCATTCTCCAAATATTAAATATCGCGTGCGTAGCGCTGGTACACAGCCCTAATTATATCTCATTGTAATTTCCATTTATTCATTTACATTCATCTAAAAATTTGGGAGTAAATGCTAAATTTAATATATGATTAAAAAAATTCCTATCTTAATCCTCCCACAGTAAAAAAAGAGAATCTATGAAATTCTTATTTTTTTCACTAGATAGAAACAATTTTACAATCATTAAATCATAATTCTCCGTAAGCATACCACTGTTAACGTCTTTTGTTGATGTCTTTTGTAAAAATATCTCATCCATTCCGTCTGGCGGTCCAAACACGACGCTAAATAAAATTTTAGCATAGAGAAAAAAATTTACTTTTGTTTTAATATACTTTTAAGATTTTAAAACTGAAAAATATGAACAAGGAGAACTGAAAATTTGACGCTTTTTACATTTGTAATAATTGAAGAAAAAAAATTGTTTTGACGAATAATATACACGGATAAAGAAAATAAAGATATTAAGTTAATTGGATAAATTTGCGTATATATTTTGTCTCATTTGTATATTCTGTGATATCGAACGATATACGATTTTGAATAAAAATAATTATTTAACTTTGACTCCGAAAAGTAATTTCAACTTCAATTTTACATTTTATGTTAAAAATAAATTATTGCAAAATTTAGAGAAAAAATGACAAAAATAGCCGATTTTTGAAAAAATTTAACAAAAATAGTCATTTTTCCACTGTCAGATGAGTATCCCAATTTATATAAGATACTCAACTGGTAGTTGGGTTTTTCATATATGGGATACTTCACTGCGAGTTGAGTATTTTGTATAAAGTGGATACTCCACCGACAATTGGGTATCCCATCGGCTAAAGTTGACCAACTTTTCAGAAATTGGTTATTTTTGTCAATTTTATGTAAAAATAGGCTAAATTTGTCCTTCACCCTAGTATATATGACATTACAGGAAATTTAGCTACATAGTATATAGCTCCATTTTAATTGTGTTTTTTTTTTAAAATCAAGTAACTATTATCAAACTAAAAGCTACAATTATTTTAATCATGCACAAGCATTTACTAATCAAATTTATAAGTAGCCGTTAGTAGCCCTAATAATTTTGTCAAACAAAGTAAACAAGATTTAGCACACTTTATTACAACCCCCACCCAATTCACTTCAGTTTCAAATCTTTAAACCGGGGTGTCATTGTTCCGTTAGTCTCCCCAATTTTCAAATCCATATCAAATCTCCACCGTCCATTTCATCTTCAATCTCAAAATAATTAAAATTATACATTCTCAATACAAGAGAGAGAGAAAGAGAGAGATTTGTCAGAGAGAGAGAGGGAGAGAGAGAGGGAGAGATTTGTCACGGAGAGAGAGAGATTTGTCAGAGAGAGATAGAGAGAGAGATTTGTAATTTGAAAATGTTTCAAAATAAAACCCTAGTTTGATTAAATTCATTCAGCTGAAACAATTTCAGGGAATCAGAAGCTTCATTTCATCTTTTTCACTTCTTTCAGGTAAGATTTAACTTCTCATTCTTACTTAAAAATCATTTCTTTTCACTCTTTCTTGCTTAAAAATCTTGTCTTTCTTCATTTTCATCCTTCAAAACTCATTTCTTTTAACATTTCTTGATAAAGATTCAATCTTTCTTCATTTTTACCCTTCAAAAATCATTTCTTTTTAGTATTTCTCGATAAAGATTTAATCTTTCTTGATTTTAATGCTTCAATTCTTGTTATAAGCCCTAAATTTATAGCATTTTCTAATAAAGATCTGATCTTTTTTTATTTTTGCTGTTCAGAATGATGAGGGATTACAAATTAACGCGGCGAAATTCGGGGAAACATCCGAATGTAGATGATATCGAAAACATTCCTGTGAATCACAATAGAATTGAAGAGCAAGAAGTGGTGATCAAGACCTCGAAAGTTGAAAAAACACCTGTTAAGCCCACTAGAAATCGATATTCTGATGCTGGTACTCCGGTTAAGACTCCAGATAAAAGGGGAATTACGACAGGGAATCGATTCGGGTGGGCTCAAAAGAATGAATCAAGCTCAGCTGCTAGTGAAATTGGAGGTGATTTGAATTGTAATAGGAATACTCCTAGGTCTACTAAAGCTGTTATGAGAGGTAATTCGAGTAATTCAGAGAGTAATTCAGCAAATTGTACACCTACTAAGAGTGTATCGAAGCCTATGAATCAAAGTACTTGTTTGACAGTTGGTCATAGACCTCCTATGGCCAATGGAGGTGCTCGAATGGCTAATTTTGCAGCGTTATCTAGAGGAATACCGAGTTATGGTACTTCATCGACTTATATTAATACTGTCGAGGTTCCACATTTTGAAATGAAGGAAGATCCATCATTCTGGATGGATCATAATGTTCAAGTAAGCACCACTAATTAGCTAAAAGTCTTTAATAAGATAATTTTGATGTATTGATTTTAAGTTGTGCATTTATAGGGTACTGATTGTATATGTTTTCGATATTTTTGTTTAGGTCTTAATTCGAGTTCGTCCTTTGAATAACATGGAAAGAAGTACTCAAGGTTATAATAGATGTTTGAAGCAAGAGAGTTCACAATGCATCACCTGGATTGGACAGCCAGAAACAAGATTTACATTTGATCATGTAGCATGTGAAAGTGTTGAGCAGGTACGATGAAATATATAAATAATGAATATTTACGAATTTCTGTTAGGTTACTGATGATTTTGTCTCTTTTTTCAGGAAACACTCTTTAGAATGGTTGGTTTGCCAATGGTGGAGAATTGTTTGTCTGGATACAATAGTTGTATGTTTGCATATGGCCAGGTATTACGATTTTTGGCAACAATAAATTTCATACTCTATTTAGAAATCGTATAATTACAAGTCAGTTTCTAATTTTGTCTTTTCTCCCTTTGCATGGATCTACATACTTACAATCTAAAAGCAAGATAAGGAAATTTGATTTATAATATCATTTCCGACCGATGTTAAGATTGCGTGAATATAGATTTAGTGTGAGTGTCTGATCTCAGTCATTAACTTATCAGATGAATAAGTCAGCTACTAAATAGACTTGTTATAAATGTCGTGTTAACTGAAAAACGGTTATAATGTATCCATATTCATACATCAGGTGTGTTGCATATTTTTTATTTTATTTTTGCCAAGTAGGCGTGTAGTATGTTGGCACCCTAATATCAATGTAAAATACCAATGACAGCTGTTGGTGTCCTAGGTTTGCCCCTTAATATAATCTGGTTCTTCACTTTGAATTTCAAACATACAGCCGCATCGTTTTCGATCGATTGCCATATTTTTTCTGGCTTTTAGCTTACAGTCACTAATTCTGAAATTAAAAAATATTGATATGTAAGTTTTCTATTTGTAACATTACCCTGATGCCTGAATGTGAACTATTCTAGTTGTTTATTGAAACACGCACATAAACACCCTCCCTTGTCTTTGACAGGATTCGAAATCTCGACATCCCGTAAAGGGAGCGGGAGATCCCGTAAAAAATACTTTTAAATCAAAAATACAAGTCAATCTATTAATTGGTCTTTAGTGTATTTTGATCTTCCTTCTGCCTCCTTTTTCTCTCTTTTTATCTCCGACACTGCTTAATTGTCAAACATCTTACTTCTGTATGTCTATTTACCTTGTAGACCGGAAGTGGGAAGACTTACACAATGCTAGGCGACATAGACGTGTTGGGGGTCAAGCCGAGTCCCAATCGTGGAATGACACCACGTATATTTGAATTTTTGTTTGCACGAATAAGAGCGGTAATTTTCTCGATTATTTGTCTGTGCTTTTATTTTAAATACATTTGGACGTAGCATTACAATTGCAGGTGGTTTTTGAATAATCATCCCAATTTTTTATTTTTTTGTAGGAGGAAGAAAGTCGTAGGGATGAAAGGCTGGCATACAATTGCAAGTGTTCATTTCTGGAGATTTACAATGAACAAATAACTGATTTACTTGATCCATCATCAACCAATTTACAAGTAAGAAGATTACCTTTTAATAATGATTACTATACTTGAAATTTAAAATAACTGTTGTACATTGTGCTATCTACTTCAGCTTCGAGAAGATACCAAGACAGGTGTATACGTTGAAAATCTCTCAGAATTCGAAGTTGAGACTGTAGCTGATATTCTTAAGCTTCTCAGTCAGGTTTGTTTACCATCTGATTCTGGAATTTCCGAGTAGAATTTGTATTTACCCAAATGCCCAACTATGCAAGTATTTAAGTTGTTGCTTGTTGCGATAGGGTTCTGCAAATAGAAAAGTAGCCGCAACGAATATGAATAGAGAAAGCAGTCGATCTCATAGTGTATTTACATGTGTCATTGAGAGTAGATGGGAGAAGGATTCTACGTCAAATCTACGATTTGCACGATTAAACCTTGTTGATCTTGCAGGTTCAGAAAGGTAAGTAGTCTAAGTCAATTATCTTTCATAAACTAATATTTGTGTCACGACAATCAAATATGCTTATATTATTATTACCTTTTCAGACAGAAAAGTTCTGGTGCTGAGGGAGAACGCCTTAAGGAAGCTGCAAATATTAACAAGTCATTATCTACTCTGGGGTAATTGAATTGTATTAAAAACTTTCCATTTTGTAGATTGTAAAATTTATATGTCACAAGATCTTCTATATTGATTTTTTCAAATACTTCTTTTCAGTCATGTTATTATGGTTCTTGTGGATGTGGCACATGCTAAGACAAGACATGTACCTTATAGAGATTCAAGGCTCACATTTCTTCTTCAGGTAAATAAATGAAATTTCATCTTATATGTGTTTTCTTTCCCTGTTCCATATCAACTCTCAAGAAATGCAGGACTCCTTGGGTGGAAACTCCAAAACAATGATTATTGCCAATGTCAGCCCTTCTATCTGGTTTGTCCCTATACACCTACTGGTTTCATGTCCATTTGTGGCCGAAAACTATAAAGTTTAACTATATATTCATTTTCAGCTCTGCTGCCGAGACTTTAAACACCTTAAAATTTGCACAACGGGCAAAGCTTATCCAAAATAATGTAAGATTTGTATCTAACTTCTACTTAAGCGAGCATATGATGTTGTTAAAGGAAGACTAATGTACCTAATAAATATTATCTTCATGATGAAAGGCTGTAGTAAATGAAGATTCTTCTGGCGATGTCATTGCACTACAACACCAAATACGAATTTTAAAGGTTCTTTCTTGTTCATTGTTATACTAAAAGTCATGCGTGAAACAAAGTTACTTCATGAAACTTATGAAACTTCTGGAGCAGGAGGAGGTTCTTGCCCTCAAACGTCAAACTGTGTCCCGGTCTCTTTCATTTGGTTCAACAATTGTTGGAGGTGTAACACAAACAGATGGTAGTAGCGATCGTATGCATAGTGCTGAGGAAATGATTGGATCGGAATCCAAAAGCAGGTTGAGTATTTCTTCTAAACAGGTACGTTGAGCTGGCTAGAGGCAATTTATATTTCCTAAAATAGGCATGCATACATCAAGTGAAGTGATTAGTATCTGTTTGAGTTAGCAGAGCAAACTCATTTGGTGAAACTTGTATGTTAAACTTTATGTACTATATTTTAATTAATCCGCTGTCCCTTTCCAGAAAATTTAAAATCGAATGAAAATATATTTGTTTTCATATTCTGTTAGTTCTCTCTAATATCTATGAATCAAATATGTAATGTAAATAATTTAAGTTATATAATCCGTTTAAGGTAAACAATTTAGTTAACTACTGCAATTTCAGGATTTGATTAATTTTTTTTTTGTAATATTTTCAACTAAATGTTTACTTGTTGAAAATGTTAAGTATGCACATAAATGTAGTCATGCAAAAGTATATATTGTGAATGCCGTGTTGCTGTAGGGACACCTTGTAGTGGCTGCCACCAAATTGATGCTTTTAATTTTTACGCCCTTTAAGTGTTTTCACCTTTTTAGCAATAAACTTGCATTAATCTTACTTCAAAAATACAGTGCTAAAATATATTATTTCATGATACATTTTTTAGTTCAAATGCCTGGAGACTACACTAGCCGGTGCCTTGAGAAGAGAACAAATGGCAGAAGCTACTATTAAACAGCTTGAAGCCGAGATTGAGCAGTTGAATAGGCTGGTAATAGTCCTGTTTCCCTGAGACTCTTGCATATCCATTGTTATGAATCTGATTTCAAGTGCTTAAACTGCCTTTCATAGGTTCGTCAAAGAGAGGAGGATACAAGGTGCACAAAGATGATGCTAAAATTTAGAGAAGAGAAAATTCAGCGGATGGAGATCCTTCTTAGTGGTTTAATGCCAGCAGACACCTATTTAGTAGAAGAAAACAAAGCACTCTTTGAAGAAATTCAGCAGCTTAGAGCTAAAGTGGATAAAAATCCAGAAGTAACTCGCTTTGCGCTAGAAAATATTAGGCTTTTGGAACAACTTAGGAGGTATGTGTGTTAAGGACAATTGTTCAACAGGTTTTATGATTTTTAATAATAATTGCAATTCATATAATGTTTTGTTGAAAAGATATCAAGATTTTTACGAGGAAGGAGAGAGAGATATGTTGCTGACCGAAGTGTCTGAATCTCGGGATCAGGTATCTTGACTATATATTTATTTGCCTAACATTATCATGTAAGTTTCTTTGTATGATTATCTGAATGCAGCTATTTTTTTAACAGCTGCTTCTATTTCTTGATGGGGACTTGAAGCATCATAACTCTCCAAATAAGAATCTACCTTCAAAGGTCAAAATTGTATTTTATTTCCCCACAAATGCTATTTTTTAGATTGTTTGGGCAATTTGGACTAAGTTCTGTTACTTTATTTGAGTCCTAACATCTTCATCCCCATTGGAACAGGAAGCAGAGTGTATCAGTGCAGAAAATGATTCCCTTCATCTGGAGGTTGCTTATTTGTATTCAATTAATATGTAAATCTTTTCTTTAAATTTGAACTTCATTTTTCTCATTATCATATCCTTAACTTCAGTTAAAGAAGACACTTAACGAGTTAGAGGAGTGCAGGAGCAACCTAAATTCTTGCTTAGAGAACAATGCAAAACTCAGCAGGTACTATTCTTTTTCAAATTTTGGTTTATCTTTGTGCATGTAACCATGGTTCTAGCTCCTTACATAAATTTCTGCAGAGAAATTGATGATCTACAAGCTTCACTAAATCTCCTCAAATCTGAAACACCCGACAACAGCAATATTGATGTCACAAAGGTACTTTTTAAGATTAATCTTAGAGCTGGACTAAAATTTATGTATCTGCTGTCCATGATGAATGTTAAACATTTCTCTGTATGTTTTTGTTGATAATTAACTACAATTATAAAGAAATATGTGCATGTAATAATTTTGGTAATTGACACTTCTGTAAGTATAGGGGGAGGTGAAAAATCAAACTCTAATACATGTACCTACGTACTTATGTTGGTAGAGGATACTGAATAATAACTAATCATCATATTTTAGGAGTCAGTTCTTGAACTTCCTATGGATGAACAAGAATCAGAATCTGTTCAACAGAAGAATGAAGAGATGCTTGAAGCTTTAATGAAGCAAGCACAAGAAGTCATGGATTTACAGCTGGAGTTGGATATTTTAAAAATCATTCTGAAAGAAGAGAGGTCATCCCGTGGTGACCTGGAGGAGAAGGAACTTTGTTTGATTAAGGATCTTGAAATGGCAGAGAAAAAAGCTTCCTTGCTAACAAAACAATATGAAGATGCCAAGGAAGAGGTTAGAGAAGCCAAATCAGTAATTGATGCTCTGGAGAATCAACAGCTTCTATCAATTAGTGAAATGGAGGATCTTCGGAACAGTAATACTAGGTATACGAAACTCATGCACAAGCTGGAGCACGAAATCTCTACTCTAAAACAGCAAGGTTCGCGTAAAGAGATGAAAGATGCGGCATCTATCAAACTTTCAAAAACAAAAGATTCTCCATTACAATTGAAGTTGAAAAAGATGCATGATTCTCTTGATAATGCTAAGAGATTGAATATGTGTTACCAAAGTGATCTTGCCTCTCATGCATCTAATGAAGAAGAAATGGATGAGGTTCGTAGGCAGGTTGAGGCCGAAACTGCTGAGGTAATTGTTTGTTTGCAGGAAGAACTTGGCAATCTTCAGCAGCAATTCCTAGACAGTACTTTAAAAGAAGAAGAGGCTGAAGAGAAATCGATGCATCTGCATACTGATTTAAAGAAATTACAGGAAGATAATGAAGCATTAACCCAGGACAACAAAATTTTATGTGCAAAGCTCTCAGACAAAGACGAACAATTAAAAACAAAATCTGTAGAGTGGGAAACAGTTATAAGTGAGATTGAAACTGCTCTTTCTGGTGGGTGTGAGGCACTAAAAGATGCATCTGATCAACTTGATGGCATCTCTGGTTCATTACCTCAGAGAAGAACTTGGATATCTGAACAAGTGGGCAAGATGACGAAGAGCATATCTGAAAAAGAGTTACTGATTGAAGAACTAAATTGCTGTTTGGAGGATGCAAATAATAAAAAAAATGACCTGGAGGTAATGATGAGGTCATTAAGGGGAGCAGCTTTAGTTATAACTGAAGAACACCAAAAAGATTGCACCGAAAAGGAGAAAGAGATCATGGTCTTGACATCAGAAATGAGTAATATGAGATTGACCATCACAGATCTAGAAAATAAAATGAGGTATGGGGAAGACGAGCTCAGAAAAGCCTCAAAATGTGCCACTGTTGCTTCTGTTATTGTAAGCAGGTTGTCTGAGAAAATTTCTGGGTACCTTCATGTGCTCGAGAATAAAGAGATCAAGCTTACAGAATGTATTGGAATCCAGATGCAGAAAGATGCTCTTCTCCTCAGCCAGGCTGTTAAAGTTGATGAAGCAGAGAAAATGATAAGCTCTCTCAGTGTGGAACTAAAATTTGCAATTGAAGATTGTGGTATACTAAGGGAGCAGCTGAATGAGGAGAAGAAGCATGTCATTGATTTGGAACAAAAGCTTGATGAGATTGAAGGAAATTACATTTTGGAAACAAGGGAGAAATTTGCTGAATTAAAGCAGGGTATATCAACACTGGATTCATCTTTGACCATTGCAGGGGTTGCTAATCCTGAGAAAGACAATGCTGTTGAAGATCCTGTACGTTTACCATCTGCTGACCAAAGTGAAGAAAGGGTAAAGTTTATAATATTTGGAGTCATATGTATAGTTCAATGTATTATTCCAATTTTGTTAATCAGTTTAAATCGATATTGTTGCAGACAGGTACTGGAGAAAATCAAGAGATCAACAACTTCGAAAAATATGCTGTTCCAGTAACTGAAACTGACAGACTAGAGCGTCTTTCTGAAGGTAGCAAGAAGTTGCATAAATACTCTAGTAAGCAGAAAAGTTTGACCGGTGGAGCTAGTAAGAATGCTACAGTTGCTCTTTTAAGAGAAGAAATAGAATCTGCCGTAGAAAGCTTAAAAAGGGTGCATTTTGAAATGTCCAAGTTACGCAAGGAGAACGAAGAGATCCGTGATTCTGAGAAAAGGACTAGACAAGTTATGGAGATCATCATAACACAAGTGCTTTCTTTACAAGAAAGTATTAGTAACTTTGAAAATGAAGCTGGTTCCAAAATGGATTGTTTGAATCATAAGCTACTACGGATCGGAAATGCTGTAACAGATACTGTAACTTCATGGTATCAAAACAATGAGGTATTCTACTGCCACTATAACTAGTTGTTGTCCTGTGTTTTAATGTTTGATTCGTTCCTACCCTTTTTTCTTCAAGCAGCTATGGAGATTTCCTCCCCTTTTTGCCTTTTAAAGTTTCCAGTATCTAAATCTTGGATGTACACACGTACACTATATATTTACCCACACACAATTATAGTTTGAGTCCCTAACAAATGCATGATTTGGTGACTCATTGCAGTTTTTTGAGCATGAAGTTAGCGATTCAAAAATACTAGCCATCCAGAAATCTGCAGAAGCATCCTGTATACTTGCTAAATTCGATGAAGCTCAGCAAACAATTTCAGAAGCAGATTTCATGCTGAATGAGCTAATATTAGCCAATAAAAGCAAAAAGGTTGAAATCAAAGGGTTGAAAAAAGACAAATTGGCTTTAATCGGCGAAAGGGATTGCTTGATCAAAGAGGTTCGAAGATTGGAATTTAGCAACAATCAAAAGGATTTGAATTATGGATATCTTGAAAAACAAGCTGAATCTGATTTCATAGCAATGAAAGAACTTGTGCAGGAGCTGGAGGGTATAGTTTCACAGGCCCAGGTCACTTGGGATAAGAATTTTGAGTCCATAACCTCAGATTTTCTATGCCTGAAATCTGAAGTTTGTGACTCAAATAAGATGGCGCATTCGTGGATTGAAGAAATTTGGTCTGAGACCATATTGAAGGACTGTGCCATGTCTGTATTACACCTATGTCACATGGGAATACTGTTGGAAACAGTCACCGGACTGAATGTAGAGAATGGTCTTCTTCACCATGGACTACATGAATCAAACTCTCTTATACATGAACTGAGAGAACACAATTTTAAATCTAAGAGAGATCTTGAGATGTGTAGAGTCCTTGAGGGGAAATTACTAGCTGACATCAAGACTAATTTTGATCGAATCTCGAGAAAAGAAAATGAAACAGCGCAGCTTAGCTTCAAACTAACCAGCTTCGAGAAAAAGATAGTAGATTTGCAGCAGCAAGAGGAGACAATGTTGCAGAGATCAAATTATATGGGATCTGAACTTACAATGCTAATGAAGGAGTTGGACAACAGTAATCAAAATGTTTTGTCAACTCTTTTAGATCGAGAAAAATTGCTCAAGGATAAAGAGGATAGGTTACAAGATCAGGAGGAGCAGTTTCTTATTGATTTGTCAGAGAGAGACTTTCATTTGCTTGTCTTGGTTGCAGAGATGAAGCAGTTGGCCTCCCAAAAAGCTAAACTGGAGGATCAACATACATGTTTTGCTGCCTGTCTTGACAAACTTAAGAAGGATTTGGTGCTTCTGCTGCTAGATACAGAGTTGAACGAACAGATGCTTCTTGAAAATGAAGTTGAGCTTACTTGTCTTGGGAGTGAACTTGAATTGGTAAGACTGGAGAAAAACGATATGTTGTCAAAGATCAGCCTACAAAGTTTTGAAATTTATGAATTGAAAGAAGCACAAAATGCTTTTGAGAAAGAAATTAAGTTAATTCAGGAGGTTTCTTGTTCAAGTGATATTCTGAGAAATGAACTTGTAGAAATGACTGAGGCAAAGATGAAACTGACATGCCAGTTTCAAATCCAAGTTGCTGAAGTTAATAGTTTGAAGGAAGAGATAGTTTTCTTAAAGAAAGAACATATGTCACATGAGGAGAAAAACTCTGAAGCCCTTACGAAGTTGAGCTCCAAATTTGAGAATTTTGTTAATGAAATGCAGAAATATGCGGAAGGAGCGTCTGAGTTTCTAGAAGAGATAGAATCAGTGGAAATTCTTTCTGAGGAGGTTACCTCTAGAAATTGCTACCTCGAAGCTGAGTTAAAGAGGAAAGATAGTGTTCTAGAAGGACTGCTCTTCGATCTTAAATTGTTACAAGAATCTGCATCTAGTAACAAAGACCAGAAAGATGAATTTGAAAATTTACTGGCGTCTTATGAGGATCTGGAGCATGAGCATGATGAAGCTGTTGAGAACGTTCAAATTCTTGGAGCCCAATTACAGGAGAAGACCGACTTCATCTCCACCCTCGAGTTGGAGGTCTCAAGAGCGCATGAGAATTTGGATTCACTTTCAAGCATCAATTTGAAGTTGACAACGAGTATTGCAAATGCTTTACAAGAGAAAGATTTCATTGAGGATGAGCTGGTTCAGAGATGCAAAGATTATCAAAATTTAGAATCCGAACTCCTTGAAATGCGTACAGCTCTTGAACAAATGAATGAGTTCACTGAATCCTTGAAGATCAATCTCCAGTCAGTTGTTTGTGAGAGGGATGCCACGCACGCAGAACTTCACAATTTAAAGGAGGAATTTCAGATGGCACAAAACCTTGCTGATGAAAATGGAGCAATTGCTATAGAAGCTCAACAGGTACATGCTAATTTCTTTTTTTTTAGTATGAGATCTACTGCCTGTGGGAGACTTTTTAGATCTTTAGTGTTTTGTCATGTTCAGCTAGCTGAGACCAGAAAGCTCTATCTTGATGATAAAGAGGAGGAGGTGAGGCTTTTAGAAAGATCTGTGGAAGAACTAGAACGTACAGTCAATGTACTTGAAAGCAAGGTAAGCTCTTCCTGTTAGATGATGAAACCTCTATTTTTTCAATATAGAAACAATTGCCTGAAAACATGGATTTCAATATGTAAGGTCGACTTTGTTAAGGGAGAGACAGAGCTTCAACGGATGCAAAGAGAGGATTTGGAACTGGAACTTCAATCTATTAAACAAAAGATGCAAATGGTTGAATGTGGAAACGACGAGATGAAAAGGTATAACCATTTTCGAAAAATGAGCTAAAGAACCAGAATTACATTTTCTTATAATAAATCTGCTGTTTAACTAGATGACATACATATTTTTTTTCAACAGGGCCTTAGATGATAGGGAGAAAAGGCTTCAGGAAGGCCTCCAGCGTATGGAGCTTCTAGAGCGAGAGATAGCTGCCAAAGATACTGAGGTTAATTAATGTTTTCTACCTATATTTCACATGAATTGAGTTGGAGTCCATCATGTTTCATAAAGTGAATACAGCACCCAAGTCTTATTATTTTTCTTAATATTAATTTTTTTTAAAAACAGATAAGCAAATGCAAGACTCATATCTCTGAGCTAAATCTGCATGCAGAAGCACAAGCTTGTGAGTACAAGCAAAAGGTTCGTCATAAAGTAGTACTTTAAGGGAACACAGAGATTCCATAATTTATTTTATTTTGCTAAACGATTTCATGTATTTTTGGTTTTAATACTTTGTAATTTGGGGAACAGTTCAAAGCACTAGAAGTCATGGCTGAACAAGTAAAGTCGGAAGGCTTTTCATCAGCTAATAGTATAAGTTCAGCTCCTCCTAGCACAAATTCATCATCTAACAAATTAGAAAGAACTGGTTCAAGGCCGAGGGGTTCTGGTTCCCCCTTTAAATGCATCGGGTTGGGCTTTGTACAGCAGATGAAATCGGAAAGGGATGACGACGAGCTTACTGCTGGCAGACTTCGTATTGAAGAGCTCGAGGCCTTGGCAGCCAGTAAACAGAAAGAGGTAGGCTTGATGAATAAGCTTAGAAGCTTTTCTGCACTTCCTTTGATCTCGCAACAATGATCATAATTTATCTTAATCGTGCTTTTGTTTTTTCCCTAGATATTCATGCTGAACACAAGATTAGCTACTGCAGAAAGCATGACACATGATGTACTACGTGATCTACTGGGACTGAAGTCGGACATGACTGGTTATGCGGTACTGACTACTCCTGGCTTTTACAAAATTGCTTCCTGTTATCAGAATGCATAGTAAAATGTATTCCTTTCCTTTTTAATGCTAGTCGTTGCTGGATAATCAGCAAGTTCAAAACATAACAGAGAAAGCCCAACTTCATGATGCTGGAGTTCAAAACAAGGTACTTCTCACTTTGAGTTGCAGTTTACCTATGTTCTAAGACCTTCCCTATGTTAAATGTGAGTGCATTATTTTATCAGGATCTGGAAGTTTGTAATCTAAAGAAGCAGCTGACTGAGTTCGTTGTGGAGAGAAAAGGGTAAGTTTTTACATTAAATTTCAATGTCAGGTCTGAGGATCAGTTACTTCCTGTTCACTTTTCATATCTATATTGTTTTCATCTTTTATTTAGATGGCTCGAGGAAATAGACAGAAAACAGGCTGAGCTGGTTGCAACACAAATTGCGTTAGAGGAACTCCGCCAGCACGATCAGTTACTCACAACCAAAAATGACATGCTCATGGTACTTGTGCCTTGTTTTTAGCAACATCGTTTAACATGCAATGTTTGTCTGGCTGCTTGAACTCATTTTTCTTCCTCAGATGGAGAATGTTAATCAGAAGAAGAAGGTAGTGGAACTTGAACATGAAGTAAAGAAATTGTCAGGGCAACAAAACATCCAGCAACGTATTCATCATCATGCTAAAATAAAGGCAAGTTTTGTTATTCATTACTAACGTTTTCTGCTCCTTTGGTCAACAAAAATTGTCATGTTTAAAAAACTACAAATTTTTATTTTTCTTATATTTTGAGTTGTAACAGGAAGAGAACAATTTGCTGAAAGCTGAGAATGAAGAGCTTGGCAGGAAGCTACGACGCAGTGAAGGTATTCTTTCACGAGTCAAGGAAGAGCTTGCCCGTTTCCGTGCAGCAAATGGTAAAAACCCATGCATTCATATTGAAGAAGAGCAGCGTCTCAGTGACAAGCTGAAGGTTAGTTTGTTCTTGTCCGGTATTCTTTCTAGTATTTAGCATGTGCATGTGACAAAGAGTCGGTTGAGCTAACGCTTTAATTACACAGGAAATTGAAGAGGAAAGGCTGCAATTAGCTCAAAAGCTCTTGGGTCTGTGTACCAGCATTTTAAAGGTACATGTTATTCATACCTTGTGCAAATTTATTGTTCAAAATATATCGCACAAATTTAACAGTAAAAACACTATTCTTCTCGGCATTCCTTCATTACTTAATTGTTTCAATGATTATCTGCAGGCTGCTGGAATAACAAGACCAGCATCTGACATAAGTCTTCCTGCAGCAGAAGAAGCACTCGAGCAGCTCAAGGATCGTTCGGATATACTAAACAAAGAATTGCAAGAACTGAAACTTAAGGTCCAAGTAATTTCTTGTCAGAAAATTACTCACTACTATAGTACACTCTTCTTGTCAAATGCATTAATGACTAACACGATTTCATCGATTATCTTTACAGAGTAGAATAAGTAACGAAAGAAATCGTTTGTCTGAGCTCATGCCACAACTACAATGCTCACCTTCAAGATCAGAAGGGAGTAGACAAAGTACTCCAAATAGAACATCTCAAAGTCCATTTCTTTCTTGTTTGGATAGATAGCATTTGCAGAGGAAGTAGGCTGAACACAAGTTAGTTTTTCACTAGCAAATCAGTTACTTCAAAAGAATCAAAACTTCAACAAGTACAGCTAGTAGCTATATGAATACATGTCAATTCATTGTAAAAATTGATTCATTTTTGTATGTTACAGATACTATGTACAAATGTATATAGCATATAAGATGGAAGCCAAATTTCAGTATATTTTTTTTATGTTCTAATAATTTGAACCAAATATCAGTATTTATTCTAATTGAACAAAATTTTAATGTGACATTTTCTTTTTCACTTTCTAGATAATTTTACTTGAATAAAACTTTTTAAACCATCACTGAATTAAAAGATTTATCCATAACATCAAAATATGATTTAACAGAGAACCCAATTAATAAACTAAATGTATGTTTGAAACCAATAAATTCAAATTTACTACAATTAAATATTACTCTAAGCTATCTACTACAATTTGATACTACCTCCCTTCCAAAAATACAAGTCCCTTAACTTTTTAAATAAAAATGATACATCCACGAATCATTTTTCATTTTTTTCTAAATAAAAATATAAATGTTAAATGTTAATTAGATATATTCGTATACCAGGATTCATAATAAATGATAATTTTATATAAATAAAAGAAATAATACCCCCAAAATATGAACAATCAAAATATGAACGTTATTGGACGGGATTTATTCGGGCCTTAAAAGCTCTTATTTTTTTAAATGAATCAGGGCGGACTTTTATAAAAATCAGTCTGAGCCTGATTTTAGACTTTCTATAAAAAATGCCCGTGGGCTGGGCTCTTTTTTATTTATATATTAAATACTATTTAATATTTTTTGTCTCGACATATGAGTATTTTAGATAACAAATGAAATGATATCTTATTCTTGATCTCATTCATAATTGTTGAAAAATACTAGGTAATCAAAATTTCATCCGAAAAAAGATTTGAAAATGTCACGTGATATGTTTTAATTGGTTATCTTACAATTAATAAAATACATCATATATTAAGACCGACCTCAAAAATTAAAATATTTTAAAATGACACATCACGCATTTCATATTATTTTAAAACTACTCTAATTTATTATTCTATGAGTATTCTCTAAAATATAATACGGAATCACATTTTCTAATGACCTCATCAAATTACATGTTATGATATTATACAACAATCGAATAAGATATGTTGAGATTTAACAGTTTGAATTGAAACTTTTTTCGTAGCATTAGAACATCTCGAATGGTGTTAGTTATATAATTGGTTGGGTAAATTGGATTTGTAGGACAATTTGTTGAACTTATACAGTATGATATTGACTATATTGGTTAGTTATATTTTAAAAATAGTATATTATTAAATTTTATGTTGTTATAAATAAAATATATTACTTAAATATGGTAATAAATGAATAAATTTTTTCACAGATTTCTTACGGGTCTCTGATGGTTTAACAAATATAGTCAACATTAAGAGGTTGACTATATTTATAAATAAGGGCAATGTATCATTGGAAATGGATTTTTTTACATAATCTATATATTTTTTTATTTATAATATGTATGAATGATTTTTACGTAAGAATTTTATATGGTTAGAGATGTTCTTAGAATATTTTGCTAATCATAAAATCAAACAACCGACATCTTATAAGGCTCAAATATTGTGCATCTACTACAGCTTTAACCCACTTTTTCATCTTTTCTCCTTCAATCGTCCTCTTTTGTTGAATGCAAACAGTTCAGCATCAACGGTTATTTACGGGATTAAATCAACAACTCAACCTGTCAAGGAATTAATCGCTCTAAAATCAAACTTCAAAGTATTAAGGAAGGCCCACTCCCCTCACTCAAAAGTCTAATCATGTCGCATCTTTGCAGTATTAATAATCGAACCCGAATCCTCGTGAACTCTGATAGCATGTCAAGAAACCAATCGTTTTAAGTATTAGAGTCAGACCTTTTCATGATCTTATATTATCATTACACAATCAAATATATATTATTCTATGTCTAATAATACTAATAGAATAGTTTATGAAAACCTATTGAAAACATTATATATTTTTAAATTTTATATAAAAAATCAAATTTTATCCGACATTGAAAAAAGCTCGGACTTTTATCATGGATAAATTGTATTTTTATCCAGATTTTTATAAATTCTGATTTTTCAAATTTCAGACCGGACCAGAATTTTAAGAAAAAAGTTCATTTAATGCCCGTGTCAGACCGAACGGGGCCGGATTTTTTACTTTTCGAACTTTTCGAGATTCTTTCCTGATAGGATTGGATTCGGGCTTTCAAATATTTTTAACATCTCTGCCCTCGCCTTCTGCGGAGAGTTTAACTGAAAATGGAGTTTTAAGGAGTTGGTTTACCAAGTCAACTCAAGTCAACCCTACGCATTGAGCAATATTTGATCTTGTAAGAATCTCATCTTCTATTTTATGAGCTAAAACCTGCATCTATTTGCATTTTTTTCATTTTTAAACACACTTTATAGTTTTATGGACCAAAATAGCTCTGTAAAGGTAGCACTACAGCAGGTTGTTTGAGGGCAGAGGACTCGGACACGAGAACTTTGATACTATGTTAAGTAACCGGTCCATCTAAAATCTTGAGTTGTGTTAGAGAAAGATCCCAACAGGATCAGAGGTCTGTCTAAACTTTGATACTATGTTAAGTAACTGGTCCATCTAAAATTTTGAGTTGTGTTAGAGGAAGATCCCAACAGGATCACATGTCCATCTAAACTTTGATACTATGTTAAGTATCCCGAGGTCGTATGCTAAGTGTTGAGTTGTTTTAGAAGTTACTCTGTGTAGGTAGTGCCGAAAGTATGACATTTCTATTTGGATATACAAACATCATAGTAAATGGAGTGATTATTCTTGTGACAATCTTGAATGTTGTAGTTTTTAAGTTGCTACAACTCCAAGAAGCACAATTTGAGGAGCTTAACAGCCGTCTCTTATCATTGTCTAGTCAAGGATTGTGTTGTGCCTTTTCACTTGATCAGATACAGCATGCAACATCGAACTTCTCGGTTGAATTAGTCATTGGAAAAGGTGGCTTTGGGAAGGTGTACAAAGGTACTTTCGGGACAACTTTAGTTGCCATAAAACGGTTACAATCCATGTCCAGTCAAGGATCAAGAGAATTTCAGACTGAGATCGAGATGCTTTCAAAACTTCGACACAGCCATCTAGTGACTTTGATTGGTTACTGTGATGACGGTGATGAGATGATTCTGGTTTATGAATTAATGCGAGGTGGCACTCTAGCTGATCATCTGCATAAAAGGGCTAGAAAAGGTGATAAATCTCAGCCACGTTTATCATGGGTTCAACGTCTCAAGATTTGCATTGGAGCTGCACGTGGACTCGAGTACCTTCACACTGGTACAGGCATTCAGGACAGAATTGTACATCGTGATGTCAAGACCACTAATATTCTCCTGGATGAGAATCTCGTAGCTAAAATTTCAGACTTTGGATTATCTAAAATAAGTCCAGCCAATCAGACAGTTACATTTGTAAGCACTCATATTAAAGGCACTCCCGGTTATTTGGATCCGTATTATTATGCAACTCATAGACTGACAAGGAAATCCGATGTGTATTCCTTTGGTATAGTGTTACTTGAAGTCTTGTGTGGAAGACCAGCGGTTAACAGGAGTCTGGATAGAGAGCAAATATTTTTAGCTGGATGTGCAGAACAGTGCTTTAGGGAGGGACTCATTGGCGAGATTATTGATCCCAGAATAAAATGGGAGGTGTGTCAAGATTCCCTAGATGTTTTTGTGAAAGTTGCAATCCAATGCATACATAGTGGACCAAAACAGCGTCCCACTATGGCTGAGGTTGTTGCCTGTCTTGAGTTTGCTCTGGCGTTACAGGAAAAGAGCACAGAATATTATCCAGCCGAAATAGTACCTGGTGATGACTCTGAAAAGGATGTGGCCTATGAGCAGTCCTCTTCTAAAATGACATTTTGGAAAAGATTTTTTAGTTACAAATATAATAACAATGAGACGAATCATGATGGGGTGTTTGATAGAGATAGGTTGATTTGGTATAAGGATACAGATAAGTTTGCTAGTGGAGACTTTTCAGTGGCTGTAGTTCAAGCTAATATGGTTCTTGAAGATCAATGTCAGATTGAATCTGGTCTTTTTGGGACCTTTGTTGGTGTGTATGATGGTCATTGTGGCCCTGAGGCTGCTCGATATGTTTGCGATCATTTGTTCAGGAATTTTCAAGGTTTGTTGGTTACAGTTTTTGCTTGTCTTGTGATTTTTGATTCTAGGCTAAACTTGTGATTTTTGCTGACAGATTGTGTTTTGAGAATTTTTATGGGGGGGGGGGGAGTCTTAGACGGGGTTGATGATTGTATTTAACTATTTTGTTTGGTTGGGATATTCTGTTGGTCAGTTGAGGTTAATTAGTTTCAGATGTTCAATAGATTGTTTTAGCTTTCGATTAATGTTTTAGGGGGTTTATGTTAGTGGAGTGTTGTAAACGTAGTTGGATTGCGTAGTTGGAGAGTCGGGATTGCATAGTCTCACATGTTGGGTTGGTAATTCTAAATTTATTTTGTTACATATTGCTTGTTTAGTAACAATTTGTGGGGCTGTATAGGGGAAATAGAATGTCTTGCTTATGGACTAGCAAAGATGGAGTCCTGCATTGATAAGTTCTGCACTATCATAAAAAAAAGGCGGTCCTCTTAGGCGCCCAAATTTTTAGTTGTAGTGTGAGTCTTTGTCTTCCCCGTTCGTTTGCCTTTTCTTTTTTCCCTCCACCATCAGATCCCCAAAGTGATGTGTGGGTAAAAATTAGTTTTTTGTAATTGCGTAAATGCTCTTCTGTTGGTGTATAACCAGATTTGGTGTTTATGCAGCAATGTCAGCTGAAGACAATGGCGTTGTGACACCTGATACAATCAAAAGATCTTTTCTGGCAACAGAGAGAGATTTTACTGCTCGTGTGGAAGATATGTGGCCTAAACAACCCAAATTTGCGACTGTTGGAACATGTTGTTTAGTTGGAGTGAAATATCAGCAAACTCTGTTTGTGGCAAATCTCGGAGATTCCCGTGTTGTTTTGGGGAAGAAATTTAGCAAAACTGGAGCTGTAGCTGCTATCCAGTTGATGACAGAGCATAATGTCGGTGTTCTGGAAACTAGACAGGACCTTCAAGCATTACATCCTAATGATCCTAACATTGTTGTATTGAAGCATCAAGTTTGGAGAGTAAAAGGCATCATTCAGGTTTTCTTTATTACAGTTTACCCTGTTGCTTTAATGAAATTTTGGCATCTTAGTGTTCAGTTGAGGAACTTTTATTTAATATACTTGAGAAGATATATTGAACTACATATCAAAATTATCTAATTGCTGTATTGCAGTTGTTTAAGTATATGCCCTAAGCACCTATCTCTTCTGAGCTATATTTTTAATAAACGTATTAAAGTTTTTCTTTGCCAATGGGTGGATTAGATACCAGTCATACCACGAACAATCACCAGTAGTACCACGAACAATCAGCTAGCATCAAAATAGAATCAGTGATTTTTTGGCATAGCTTTAAGAATACATTGGCGAAATATGCAAAATTTTAATATAATACAATAATGAATTAGTGGATTTAGTACTCTAAGCGTCTAAGTAGAAATTGAAGGCAATACTCCTAGTTGGGGAATTTACCCCCATGTTCATGTCACTTGTTAGACAATATGTTCTCAGCTACCGGCCTTACCTTCTCAGCGAGAGACGCCTTTTCCTTTGTTTACGTGAAAGTTTACTATTCATATTGACTAGTTTTAGATCACAAAGAATTATTTTTGATGCAGGTTTCCAGATCTATAGGTGATGCTTATATGAAATATGAACAATATAACAGGGAACCACTTGATAAAAAATTCCGGCTTCCTGAACCGATGAACATGCCCATCCTGAGTGCCACACCTTCTATACTTTCTCATCCTCTTCATCCAAATGACTCTTTCCTTATATTTGCTTCTGATGGTTTATGGGAGCATTTGAGTAATGAAAAAGCTGTGGAGATCGTCCAAAATAATCCTCATGCGGTAAGATCACATCCTGAATATGTTTACTGTACTCAGTTATTATATGTGCTAGAGGTAATTTATGTCAAGGGTAAATTGCTTTACATTCTAAGAATTCCAAGAAATTGCCAACTTTTTTACCCCAGATTTAAAAATTTCTATGTTTCTTGAAACGCCCAATGATAACGGTCCTCTTACTGTGAAGTTGTAATTATAGTATTGGTTGTTTCTCCTTCGTTAAAGTGTTTTTAGCTATAATGTTTTGTATTTCAGTGCTTTTTCCTGCTCACAATGCCATGATTTCGATACAGGGAAGTGCGAAGATGCTAATCAAGGCTGCCCTCCAAGAAGCAGCTAGAAAACGAGAGATCTCGTATTCAAGGATTAGGAGGATTGATAAGAGGGTCCGGCGTCACTTCCATGATGATATATCTGTAATAGTTTGGTTCTTAAACCATGACCAAATATCTCGAGAAACTGGAGATAGTCGACTCTCAGTCAGAAGCCATCTAGAGCACTGATTGTCTTTTGTATCAGACCACATTACTTCAGCACCTATTTCATCATCCTGGTACTACCTCAACTTATATACTGCTAGCGAGCAGTATTCAGAACCATTGTATATTGAATACTGGAAAATACTACTCTTTTGTATATCATGTGGTACACGATGAAGGAGCTTGATGAGTTTTTTCTTGAGATTCTCGAATTTATTTGAGTCCACATGTAAAGCTTTTCATAATTTCTTGGCATATTAGTTGGTTTTCACAATGTATGTGGCAGCTGTTGGAATGTTAGTTATTGAATTTGATTATATATGTGGGCATTGTTGGATTAAGATTGAAATCTTGAATTGTTGGGCAAAAATTTCAACCCGAAATGAGGTGAATTTTGGATTAAGATTGAATTTAGCAACAATCAAAAGGATTTGCATTACAGAAATCTTGAAAAAACAAGATGAATCTGATTTTATAGCAATGAAAGAACTTGTGCAGGAGCTGGAGGGTATAGTTTCGCAGGCCGGTCACCTGGAATGAGAATTTTGAGTCCATATCTTCAGATTTTCTATGCCTGAAGCCTCAAGTTTGTGACTCAAATAAGATGGCGCAGTCGTGCATTGAAGGACTGCGCCATTGGAATACTTTTGGAAACAGTCACCAGACTGAATGTAGAGAATGGTCTCCTTCACCATGGACTACATGAATCAAATTCTCTTATACATGAACTGAGAGAGCACAAACGAACCAGCTTCGAGAAGAAGATAGTAGATTTGCAGCGGCAAGAGGAGATAATGTTGCAGAGAACAAATCATATGGGATCTGAACTTACAATGCTAATGAATGAGTTGGACAACAGTAATCGAAATGTTTTGGCAATTCTTTATATCGAGAAAAATTGCTCACGGATAAAGAGATTAATTTACAAGATCAGGAGGAGCAGTTTTTTATTGATTTGTCAGAGAAAGACTTTCATTTGCTAGTCTTGGTTGCAGAGATGAAGCAGCTGGATGGATTTCCATTTATGTTATGCTACTGGTCCTGACAGACTTAAGAAAGATTTGGTGCTTCTGCTGCTAAATACAGAGTTGAAAGAACTTACGCTGCTTGACAATGAAGTCGAGCTTACTTGTCTTGGGAGTGAACTTGAACTGGTAAGACTAGAGTAAAATGATATGTTATCAAAGATTGGCCTACAAAGTTGTGAAATTTCTGAACTGAAAGAAGCAGAAATTAAGTTGATTAAGGGGGTTTCTTGTTCAAATGAAAATCTGAGAAATGAACTTGTAGAAATGACTGTGGCAATTGGCAAAGAAGAAGCTGTCATGCCAGTTTCGGAAGCTGAGCTCCAAATTTGAGATTTTTGATAATGAAATGCAGAAATATGCGGAAGGAGTATATGAGTTTCTGAAAGAGATAGAATCAGTCTGCAGAGGTTTCTAGAGTAACAAAGACTAGAAAGATTAATTTGAAAATGCACTGGCGTCTTATAACAAATTTATCATTAACTACATGCGGATTTATTTTTGAGCACGTCCCAAAAAACCTCTTACTAATGGAGTTATGTGATTGCTTATATTCTAGCAATCTGCCCCGGCCACAAACGATGTTGGACACTCCTAACAATATTCCTTCATAATATCACTTGTGTCGATGACTATTGCAGGCTGCTGGAATAACATGACCAGCACCTGATATAAGTCTTGCTGCAGCGGAAGAAGCACTCAAGCAGCTCAAGGATCGTTCGAATATACTAAACAGAGAATTGCAAGAACTGAAGCTAAGGTCTAACTGATTTCTTGTGGAAAATTACTCACTACTATAGTGCACTGTTGTCAAAATGCAACAATGCCACCACTTGTAGCGCCAATGACTAACACGATTTCATCGATTATCTTTACAAAGTAGAATAAATATCGAAAGGAATCGATTGTCAGAAGACAACTACAATGCTCACCTGATCAGGGGGGAGTGGACAAAGTCCTCCGAGTAGAGCATCTCAAAGTCCATTTTTTTCTTGTTTGGATAGATAGCACCTGCAGAGGAAGTAGGCTGAACATAAGTTAGTTTTTCACTAGAAAATCAGTTCCTTCAAAACTTCATCAATTTCAAAAAATATGGTATTTTTGGTCATCATCCTTAATAATTCATGAATTTTAATATTAGAGTCAATTAATGGCAAATTTAGGTAAGATTTCAAAATATTTAAAATAGACATGAAAACTACAAAAATTCTCAAATTTTTAGAAAGTCAATTAAATTATAAAATACGACATTATTTATAACCAGAAAGCCTCTCACTTTTAAAAAATTATTTGATTATTTGAAATCCAGGCTAAAAACCTTCTAATATTCAAATTAAATATTAATTTTTATTTTTCTTTTAAGAAATTCAAAAATAACAAAAAAAATCCAAAATTTAAATTGACTGGCAGGTGCCTATACAAGAAACAACTAGTTTAAAACTTTAAAGGGTCCTCGTCCTGACAATCGTGTGTCAAGTACCGTTTAAATAACACGCTATTCCAGGGACGCAGATCTATATTTCAACGGTTTGGATTGAAAATTTGTTTTTTTACCTACCGTTATAAATATCCGCGGAAAAAAATTTTTCTTTTTCGCTATAAATATCCGTGAAAAGAAAAGTACTTTCCGCGGATATTTATAGCGGAAGATAAAAAAAAATCTTCAATCCGGACTATTAAAATAAAGATTTAAGGGCTGTGAATTTAATACATAATTGTTTTGTTAGGGATTGAAACCCAACTTTAAATTGTATTAATTTTTTTTTTTAAGTTTTATAAAATTCTGTAAGTGCAAAAAAGCAAAAAAGTTAAAAACAAATAAATAACAAGCAGCAGCCCCTAAATAAGAACGCAAAGCTTCACTACTAAAAGCTTTCATCTTTAACCAGGTACATACACACACACACAGCTAAGAAAAGCTCTATAATTTCATCTGTGGTATGTTTGATATATGCTTTCTAATTTGTGTATATCCATTGTATTTTGTAAAAATCAAATCTTTTTTTCTTTTCTTTATTTGTAAAGAAATGGGCTATCAAGATTTAATCTTTACAAGCCAAATGGACCTAATTTACTTGATTCTTGATAAACCCAGAAAAACCCTCATTTTTAAGGTGCTTAACAACATGGGGTTTCAAGATTTTCATTTTTTATGATAATTTAGTAGCTAATTAGCTTAGCTTTGTTTTGTTTGATATAGTGCAGATGGGTTCAATTGCAGCTGTTGGTTCCATTTCTAGTAATGGCATTTGTTTGCGGAAAATTCAGGTTCTTGGCTACTCTCTGTAATTAAAGCTCTCTTTTTTATGTTCTTGATAGCAAATTGGAGCTGTTCACTTCATTTGCAACTAGTTTAGATTAGATGTAGGTTAGATAACAGTTATGTACTCGAAGGTAGAATGAATAATTTATATAATGAGTTAATGAATCTCGTGTTTGGTTATTGCTATAGAAAGTCCGTAATTCCGGTTTCGGTTACAGGTTCTATCTCCTTGGTTTTTTTGGCTTGATTATAACTTGGAAAGTTAACATGTTGCTTAATTGTGTGATTTTTTATCTATTTGCTTTTGGTTTTTGTATTGTTTCCTTGTTTCGGTTTTACTTGTTCCTTTATTTCTGAGGTGCGCTATCTTTGTACACTCAAAATCTTTACTAAGTTGAAAAACAATAAAACTCTACGGCTGTTTGAACCTAAAGAGGAAATGACGAAAGATTAGATTTTTTTAAAGGTTCACCATTTGAATGATAATTGCTCTCTTCTTTGTCTTTCATATTTAGACTAATTTTTGCACTGTGGAACTATCTGGAGCACATGTTTATTGCATCCCTCCCCCCTTCCTTGATTAACGTTTCATTTTCTTAAATAGCTGCAAGTAATATTCTTATATCTATGAACTTGAGCATAAAATAAGGCACTAGTCTAAAGTTTCACATTTTAAATGTATATATTGCCTTCAGTGGTCAATCATTTTAGATCAAGTATGGATGGCATAGAAATATAAAATCTTCAAATTTGCAATAATTTGAAAAGAGTGTTTTAGTATTGCATTGAGAAAACAATGTAAACAAAAAAAATGAGAATATGGGATCATATAATCTCTTTAGCATTTCTCTTAACTTGTAAATTTTGTCTTAAAAAAAAGTTTCCATAAGCCAATATTTTATGAAATTCAGGATGAAACGAGGTACCTCAGGTTTAGGAATTTGAAAGTTCAAAGTTCTGTCGCCTCAAAACAAGAGAGCTTGCAATTTTCTAAGGTAGAATCTCGTAAATTGGAGAAAACTGTTCGAATTGGTGTTCTTGGAGCGAGTGGTTACACTGGATCAGAGGTATAATGTTCACTGAAACTTTAACTCCAGGTTGAACTGCAATGCTATGGAAAATGATAACAATTTCTATTGAAGTACAATTTATTACACTCACTTCAAGGTAATGCAGAAAATTTAACTCATTTCGGTGAGCACTTCAATTTGTCTCATGTGGCACACCCATTCTTCACACCTTGCTTCTAATTATCAGCTTCCTTTTGCAAATTGGGCTTCGTTATAATAATTAATACTCAATTTAAACTTGGACAGAATTTACATGACAGTATTACCTGTAGAACCAAAGGTTTAATTTTATTTTTCTTTTTGGCTAATAGCTGGTCCTTATTTTTTCAGATTGTTCGGCTCCTTGCTAACCATCCATATTTTGACATTACCTTGATGACTGCCGACAGAAAAGCCGGTCAATCAATTGGATCAGTATTTCCGCATTTAGCCACACAAGTATATGTCTATATCAATCTTATCTGTTCTTAATTGTTCAAAAATATAGTATTGTTTTCATTTGTTCACTTATATATGAGTTAGAAGCTTGTAATTTTAATCGCTGAATAATTTTTATTAGGGCAATTTTATTCTGATGGAAGAATATTATCTTTTACAGTTGCTGCCTCTCTATTTGTTATAGTTACATTAATTATATTAAAAATTTATTGATTTTAATATCATCCTAGGTATAACCATACACCTCTAGGTTCTCAAAAATTATTCAACTGTAACACACTTCACCAAGTTTTATAGTTCTTCCATTCAGTATTTTAAAGTGCAACTGCAAGAGGTGACTAAATGTAAGCTTTTTTTTAGATTAAAGGGAACTAGTGAAAACTACCGTAGCATATATGGATACTAGTATTTTAGCCCGTGGTGGTGGGCTTTTATCATTTTATTAATAGCGAAAAGAGTGTAAATCATAAATATTGCTTACTGATATCCCAAAAGCAGATGCCGAGTTTTATATTGCCTCCGGCTGCGCCTCAGACCCTACAAAAAAATTCATTCATGCAAATTTAAAATTATGAAAACATAATATTAATTTAATTCTGAAGATTAGTGAGAAATGTAACATGAATATTATTATAGACTTGGCACTACCGCGAACCTTATTTGAATTTGTTAGCTGTAAATATATATAGAGCTATATGAATGAACTTCTAATCTAGACACGCAGAAGTTTATTTTTGAAAGATAATATGTTTTTTTAATTATGTACATAATGTAAACAGTTAAAGTATTTTATTGAAATCTCGAATTCCATATTTCCACGAATCCTAATTAAATTTTTGTATGACATAAATTACTTTGCGTATAACGAGTCTGGACCACACTTCACTGAGTTTTATAGTTCTTCTATTAAGTATTTTAAATTGCAACTGCAAGAGGTAACTAAATATAAGCTCTTTTTTGCGGTAAAGGAAACTAGTGAAAACTGCTATAGTATAAATGCATATATGTATCTACGTGCTTTCATAATTTTTTTGATGCTTCAAATAGTTCAACATTTTCCTTGCAAATACCATGCATCATAGTAGTAATGGTCATTCAGTCATATGGAGTGCCATGAAGTTGTTGATGTTTTCTTTCTATATATTCTTGTATATATATTGGATGAAGTATATTTCTTAGGTATAAGCTTCTATTATGCTCAAATTTTCTAGTTATATTTGTAATGTTTATGTGCAATCATGTAACATTTCAGGTTCCCTGTATATCTGCAGGATTTGCCAGATATGGTTGCCGTAAAAGATGCAGATTTTTCTGATGTGGATGCTGTGTTTTGTTGTTTGCCACATGGAACCACTCAGGTCTGCAAACGATTTCATCACATGTTGCTAAATTTTAATCATAATGTGAAGGACATGATGAGGCATTTTCTCTACCCCTTCTTACCCTGCAAAGCAGGGTCACCTTACGTCCTTGAACCGATAACCATCTTTCGGCTGACCTAGCGTTCCATGAATCCAATTTTCATTTCATCCGGGAAAAGCTTCTACAAACTCATCAGTTCAAGTCAAATATGAGTGCTGCATATTGTTTTAACCGTCTTATACTGTTTTATTGTAGGAAATTATCAAGAGTCTTCCTACCAGGTTAAAGATTGTTGATCTTTCTGCGGTAATTATAAGTTATAACGAGATTTACCCAGGGAATTTGTGACTATTCTGTAAGTTGCTACAATAACCAGAAGTAAAATAAAATTTTGTGCAGGACTTCAGGCTGCGAGACGTCAGTGAATATGAAGAATGGTATGGGCAGCCTCACAAAGCAACAGATTTACAGGTAGGAATATATGTAGCTTGAGTCGGTACACAGTGTACCATATGCATAGACATTATCTTCATCTTTGAGTTTTCCTATTTGTTTGTGAAACTAAGAAACATTTTGATTTTGGTTGAACCAGAAAGAAGCTGTATATGGTTTGACAGAGATATTAAGAACTGAAATTCAGTCGGCACGCCTGGTTGCAAATCCTGGCTGTTTTCCTACTTCCATCCTGCTTCCTCTTATTCCGTTGATAAATGTAAGAGCCTTCTCATCTTTGATATCTTGCTGCATTACAATACTGTTGGAAGATCTTACTTTATGAAACATTTTTTTGGCTATAGGAACTCAGTTACCATGTCACCATGTGTCACAATTTGATGTTGCAAATTAGACTTGTGCTTTGCCCTAATTTAAACAATTTTGAATATATTGTGGAATTTTTTTTGTTACATGTACTTTGCGTAACAAATGACTTGGCAGCAGCACAAAATCTAAAACCAAAATTTTATGCCATTATTTTACAGACATTTGATATGTTCGACATGTTTGATTTTTAGCATGGATATTGCATTATTGCTTAAAGGAAAACTTTTTTGTACTTAACTATCTTAAGAATCATCAGATCTCGGTGAACTGACTGAATTTCTCTTTGTAGAGTAGTATTTAATATATACGATCTTGTGTTTCTATTTGGATTGAGTAACTCTTGACGGATATCTGATTTGTCCTTATCTACATTGAGTTTGTCTTGCCATTATCATTTGACTATGTTTCTGCGTCCGTGTCTTCCAGGCTAAGCTTATTGAAGTTAAAAATATCATCATCGACTCAAAATCTGGTGTTAGTGGAGCAGGTTTATACTCAAAGTTACATCTTTATATTTAATTAGCTGTATATTCATGGTGCCATATGCAGTATCAAGCTTTTAATACTGGGTATTCCTGCAGGACGTGGTGCAAAAGAGGCAAATTTATACACCGAAATTGCTGAAGGTATTCATTCTTATGGTGTTACCAGACACCGTCATGGTAAGCATTCTCATGCTAAACCTTGTTTTATGATTTATTATGCGGTACTACTTTAACTCGCTTCATGTTCTGGAGCCTCCTTTTGTCAATTTTGCTACTAATAGTTTATGTCTTTTATAAGTTTAATGTCGTGTCTCCTATTTCATTTGCACAGGTTTTTGCGTAGTGTAAGCTTTAATTGTAGATCAAATAGGCATTAATTTGTTTCTATCATGACTTTCAGCTCCAGAGATTGAACAAGGATTATCTGATGCTGCACATTCAAAAGTGACCATGAGCTTTACTCCGCACTTGATGCCAATGGTGATAATCGCACTTGTATATGTGATAAACTTTAGATTTATTCCATCTCTTACTCAATACTCATACAACCTTTTATAGAGCCGTGGTATGCAATCAACTATTTACGTGGAAATGGCTCCTGGAGTATCTAGTGAGGATCTGAACCAACATCTTAGGAGCTTTTATGAGGTAATTAAGATAATCTTCACTTTTTCCATGATATCTTCAGCTAGATTCTGTTTGTTCGTCGCCTTCCTAGTTCTTATCGATGAGTATTTTTTTTTGAACACCTGCATGGCGGATGAGGACGACGAATGTTGGCTGTAATAGCCTGTATTATGCTCTGAATTATACCAAGGATTATATGTCTATTGTTTTTGTTTAATTCAAGCCCATTATTTTTAAAACTAACACATGTACTATTCTTTTGATAATTTCTGTTAGGGATGACAATCGGGTCGGATTGGATCGGGTATTGCAGAATCCATATCCAAACCCAAAAATTTTATCCATACCCGAACCCGACCCGAACCCGAAAAATACCCGAAAATGAATACCCGAACCAGATCCATCAGATTTCGGATCTGATTCGGGTATACCCGAAACCCAAATTTTTTTTGAATTGGATATTCATACCCGAACCCGAAACCCGAACCCGAATCCGAAATCTGAAAATGTATATAATTATTGATATTGTAAGTGATTGGGATCGAACACGCGACTTGTAGAGAAAGAGTTTTAACGTGTCATCTTCAACCACTACACCACATCATTAATTGTGTTATTATGTGTAGAGCTAATATTTAAAAAATCAACTCTATTGATACCCAGTTTTTTAGATTTATTACAAAAAGATATTTTGTTAACCTTATTAAACTTATCACCCGTTTAAATGATTGAATAATTATATTTAATTAAACTTTATATTTAGTTAATTTTTAACATAAATATAAAAATATATGTTCTAAAAATTATATAATAATATGTATAATGTATATTATTATTAATAAATATATATTATAATGTGTTAGATATAAAATTATAATATTATATAATATATATATATATAATAATTCGGGTTTTTTCGGATTTCGGGTTCGGATCGGGTTCGGGTAGAGTTCCAGATTTCAGATCGGGTTTCAGATCGGTATACCTAATATCCAAATCCAAAAATTTTTGGGGTTTAAAAATTAAATCCATATCCAAATCCAAATCCAAAAAATCGGGTTCGGTAAATCCAAAATTTCGGGTTTCGGATCGGGTATCCGTCGGATCGGATTATTTTGCAATCCCTAATTTCTGTAGTGGCTTTACACTTTTACTAGATGAAATATGGGCATGGGTTACTGGGTTAGTATTAGTGTGGAGTATCATTCTATGAATTCACAAAATTATTGTCAAACTTTGTTCTTTAGACTTTCAAGATATCTTAGTTACAATCTAGATTCAATCGATAGAGGGAAT
The DNA here is from genome assembly GCF_009905375.1 of Apium graveolens. Classification (NCBI taxonomy): domain Eukaryota; kingdom Viridiplantae; phylum Streptophyta; class Magnoliopsida; order Apiales; family Apiaceae; genus Apium; species Apium graveolens. Next base: position 4,828,262 of record NC_133655.1, read on the forward strand.
AGGAAAAGGGCCGACAATAGTAAGAAAACTACATGTATATTGTTGTTATTGACGATTGTCTATTTAGAGGGTATCTAAAACTTTTTTCCTTGTGTTTTTGTTGGTGCAGAATGAAGAATTTGTCAAGTTGATGAAGGATGACAAGCCTCCTCATACTCGACATGTCCGAGGATCAAATTACTGTTTTGTTAACGTTTTTCCTGACCGAATTCCTGGAAGAGCAATAATTATATCTGTTGTATGTTTCCTTCACTGTTGCAGCTTTTGTGGTCATTTGTTTCAGTACTTGTAGTGGTAAAATTTATCAATCAGAAGACTAAGAGTTCTCTTGCAGATTGACAATCTTGTGAAGGGAGCTTCTGGTCAAGCTATACAGAACCTGAATTTGATGATGGGAATTCCAGAGACCACGGGGCTTCTCTACATGCCACTATTTCCTTGATTCATTTTTCAACTAAATCCGCATGAACGAGTAAGCAAATTGATCTCGGGTTCTGATGATATAATCCGTGTTTAGCCTTCTTTAAGTTTCTTCCTATTCTCGTTATGAGTATATTATATGGTGCCATCTATTGGAATCATATCCATCTCTTCCTCTTTCTCTTTCCTTCTAAAAAGAAAGAAAATAGCTCTGCATCTCAGCTACTTGAATCCTTTAGGTAGAATATTTCTTATGTTTTCATCTGTTATCAATCTCTATTTAACACCGTCAAATTCAAAGCCATCTAGCCATCACCAACACTAAATTGATAAAGTTATAACTTATAATTGATGTTATCAGTCATTGTATCAAAATTTCAAAATTTTGGCTGATATTGTGCATTTGCATGCAGGTACTTATGGGACAATCACTGTCAAGGACTCCAATATCTGTCTCAGGGAAGTCGCAGGAAGTTTAGATTTTAAACCTCGAGTAGGTGTAATGTCTAACGATTTTGTATCTGAATTTTGTATCGACCATTAGGTGTTTCTATTTTTTGTTTTCGCAAGGTAGTAGACCATACATATACTAAAATCGTGTATATCGGATCCTTTTAACATTAGTAACATTCCAGCTATTATTCTCGTGTTCAGTCGATCCTAAAGCTCGGAATCATTTTCAAATTTGTGTTAGCGTGCCCTGTGATTTTTGGGAAGTCTATAGCAAACTAATTTGTGATTCTACAGGTTTAGTCATGGAAAACTAAGTTATTCAATCTCTTGCTTCTGGAGTTGAGTGTGGAAAATCCGGAGGCCATCTCTAACAAGCCAAGCTGTTGCTTGCTGAAATCATACAACTTTGGCACTAAACTTAGGCCCCGTTTGGCTTATGCATAAAAAACTATTTATCACGTATAAGTCCGTAAGTACTTATGAGGGACAAACCCAACGTATAAGTTGATTTTAAAACTTATAAGTTGGTAAGTTTAATATTGGTAACGACGTAGATTTTCCCAACTTATTTTGATTTTTTCATTTTTTATTAACTTTAATTTTAAAAATATATGATTTTAAATGTTTTTCTAATTTTAAATTCACAAATTAAGTTAATTGTATTTAAAAATTATTTATTTTCATTTATTTAAGTAAAAAAATTCTGACTTTTAAGGAAAATTATCAAACACTTATATAACTTATATAACTTATAAGTATTTATCTACATATCATTTATCGCTTATTCATTTTAAATTATAAGTTACTTATTTTAAGATTTTTCAAACGTACGTTTATATTTGCTGAAGTCATACACTATGGAACTAAACTTATTTTTTTTATTTAATTATTGTTATTGATTACTTCTTCCGGTTCGTTATATAAGGAATTTGATGCCTGTAATTTTAGGGTCATTGTTAAAATTATTAATTTTTACTATATGATCGAAGGACTTGAAATTATAGTTAAAATTATTAATTTTTACTATACTATCGAAGCACTTGAAATTGTGTAGAAGAGGAAATGAGGGATTATTTTTACAGGTTTGCTCTTTTTGAAGTATCACAATTGATATTTGGAGTTAATGGCATTTTGAAACCATACCTTTCATTTAATAACAAAATTATATACTTATTTTTAAAAATACAGTTTGCAATCCATAACTTTTGATATCAAATACAATATGTATCTCTTTAATCATTTTATTGAAAATATTTATATTTTGAAGAGTAAAATTGAAATTCAACAAAATATTTAAATAATAATTTTATTTTTTTAAAATTAAACTAATAGTTAGAATTTCAAATTGTAAAAATAATAATAATATCAATTATTTTATATTTAACTCAGTATAATTTTTAAAATTTTTAAATATAAATATATTTAGAAACTTTATGATTATATATAAAAACATATATTTTGCTTGATAAATATATTTTAAGTATTTAGCATTATGATTAATTTAGAGCATTACTAATGGAAAATAGCTACTTCCTGATTTTTTACTTACTTTTTCTTCATGATTGGCACGCATTAAGGCTACTATAAAATATATTCTATAATTTATTTTTAGAATTTTCTTTTTCTATATAAAAATTTTAACATTATATTTTTATTTAAAAGAAAAAATAATTAAAATTTATTTAGGAAATCATACTTTACGGAAAATTTAAAATGCGTGTCGATTTTCTGTCACCAATGTAAAGAACGGGTGGGGTATAATCTTTTTTCATGTAAAATATGCATCAAATAAATATTTTTATTGATTTGAAATTTTAATTATTAATATTAACATCTCAATTTCAATTTTATAACCTAAAGGGATGTATTTTGAAGTTAATATTGAAAGTTAATGGTTACAAACTCTGTTTTACAAAGTAGGTATATTATTTTGATTTTAAATGAAATGTGGAGATTGCAAAGTACAATTAAATCTGATATTTGTGGGGGAAAAGTTTCAACATCGTTTTCGACATGTTAAATCCTCTTTACGTAAGGAAAATGAAATATTTAAATATAATTATAATATATTTAGAAATTGTAGAAGAATTTATTTGAGTAATTTAACTTCACAGTAAGTACATATTAAATTAAAATATTTAGTGATATGTATGGAAAATAAAATCAAATATAAACATATGTAAATAGTTACATCGTATTTTTTATTTGCATTTGAAATTTCTTTTGGTTGCATTTGAGATTACGCTTAATTATTCAAAAACTCATTTTATCTAATTATATCATGTTACAAAAAAAATGTATTGCAAAGACAAAATTAAAGAATTATATTTTGTATAATGAAAATTAAAAAAAATTGCATTTTGCAAATTTTTAGGAAAATGATATTATTTTTACAAAAACTTCTTTGAACATTATATTTCAAAAAAACCTAAAGTTGGACTTATGTACTAAACTCGTTATAGAAATCGGCCGAAATCACCTATAAATAGCTTAAAATTGGTAAAAAAATGTCCGTTTTTCGATAAATCGCCGATATATCATTCAATAAATCGCCGATAAATCATATCTGAATAGTTCCAATTTCGGAAATGTACCGTAATTGCTTAGTAGTTGGGGGTAGGGTACTAACTTAAAACAAAACAAAAAAGCCACTTTTTTTTTAATTTATGCGTTTCTAAAAAGAAAAATGGTATTGGGTAAGGAGATAAAACCCTGCAAATAAGCAGTTGAATCAGTGAATCTGCAAGTAGCCATGAACTAATAAGTCACGATTATTCAATAAGTTCGCTCATTTGGGTTTCTCAAGATGTCAGCAGCTTCTTCTTGTTGTTATGTGTCCTCTGCTTCTTCATCTTCTATCACTCCACTCAAGGTATAATAATTCTTTTTTTTTATGTTTAATTTTATCATTATTAATTTTTTTGTTAGAATCACTTATTTTGTTATTACACGACATGGGTTTGTGTTCAATTTCAGTTGCAAGATGTGTATGTCTTTTTTTTAAAAAAAATATTGAATTTTCAAGAACTGTAATTATATTATTTTGGTTTTTTTTGTGCTAAGTCTTTTTATGGATACCCTTAATTGATTTTGGTGGTTTTATTAAGTTTTGTTTGGTTGTTGTGGAATGGAATGAAAATTTGTTCGATGTTATAGAGGGGGATAGATAATGTTAAGGTAAATGTGTAGACGAAAATGAGAAAGAATTAGCATTTTCTTGGAAATCGTAGAATGTAAATTTATGTAGAAAGTGATGGAAAGGAATAAGGAATAGATATTGTGCGTTAATGTCAATAAAATAGCTTATGTTTGATTTTGTAGACGAAAGTGAGAAAGAATTAGCATTTTCTTGAAAAAACGGAGAAAATAATTTTAAGTGGAAAGTGATGGAACGGAATGAGTAGTAGTAATTGTGCGTTAAATTTAATGTCAAGAAAATAGCTTCATAGACCCGCAACCTTAGAGATAAAGTGGAACAAAGATCAATTCAACAAATGTTGCACATGCTATACTTTAAGCTTGTTATGTAGATGAAAGTGAGAAAGAATTAACAATTTCTTGAAAATCGTAGAAAATAATTATAAGTAGAAAGTAATGGAACGGAATAAGAATAAACAGATGGTGTGTGTTATTGTCAAGAAAATAGCTTATCCGACCTGCAACCTTAGAGATAAACTGGAACAAAGATCAATTTAATGAATGTCTCACATGCTATAATTTAAGTGTGGCAGTTAATTTTCATTGTAAGATGTGTTGTTGGGTGGATATTGGGTAGTGTATAGAAAGCTGATTACCACAGCTATCTGTCGAGCTTTGTGCCAACTGTGTTAAGTAGTGTCTTGTAAATTTCCTATCTATGTTTGATAAAGGCAGCTACCATGTGATTGAATTATGGATTAGTATGTTTATGGTAATGAGGTGTAGTTGCTTCAAATTTATCTTTGATTTTTAGTGTATATGCATTTAGATGTGACAACTTTATTTGTGCTTCAGCAGGGCAAGTCTTGGTCTCTTAAATCAAATAGCTTCATATTAAGTGTGAATACAAACAAGGGATATAGAAATCCCAGGCAAAAAACTATATGTGCCATAAACATGACTACTGGAGGGTTGGGTGAACCGATTAAAGCAAAGTTAGACCTCATAAGTCAAAAGGCACGATCAATTTGGGATAGTTCACCGCAGCCAGTGAAGAATTTTCCATGGAACAAAGCTGCAGAAAGTTTCGTCCAGCTCATTCTTGACTTAGTATTAGCAGTAATGAAGTATTTAAGTGTACCCGTGCTGGCAGTTTCATCCTTGAGTGAGATGTCTTACTGTGCTCATGAAAGAAAACTATTTCTTGTACCAATTCCTATTCTAGTTGGTGTTGCTTTAGCGGGAATCCTTAAAGAGACAGCCTTAGAACTATCTCCGCTTCTCAAGGTACACTAATTTTACAAATAGCATGCTGAATACTGATTATAATCCATGTTTTCTTTTGTCAGTTCATTTGGATGAAAGTCTCCACCCCTTAAGTTATATATACGTGCACACTCGTATATATATGATACTTTGGCTGACTATCACGATCTCTAATGTTTTTCATTAATTTCCAGGAAGCGGAAGTTCCCTGGCATCTGATTGCAGTAGCAATTTTCTTCACATTAATTAAATTGCCAGGTCCCTATTATCCATATTGGGGCCGCATTCTAATTCCACATATCGCAAATGGAGGATTACTGAGGACTCTATGGTTTACATTTTTGTGGTACAGGAGCCCCAGAAAAGCAGCAGCAAAACCAGAAACCTTGAGTGAAAATATACCTGAACAAAATACAACTTAAGTATGCAAACAAAAACATGTGAGCCGGTGCCAAAAGTCTTATCACTGAGAAAGGTGCTTACTAAACATGCTGAATATGTTGCTAAACACTAGAACTTGTAATTTTTGTTTTTCTTTAGGGACTTTTATGGATCTTAGCAATCTTTCCCAAAGAGAATTTAAGTTTGTTGGCAAATACCAGGTGTGTTGTTGATTGAGCTAAGTTTTGTTTCATGTCCTAGACTTGTCTTCCTGTATTGATACTAGAATATGCCAGTCATGCCAGTGGCAACTTGGTTAATCTCCTGTGGCTGTTTTTGTTGGCAAATTTTCCATTAAGAAACTCTAATTTCTATACTCGCATTTTTCCATTAAGAACATTATTGGTTAATCTTCGCAGTAAGAATTTTAGCACTAGAAAGACGAGGGAAGGCAATATTATTCTGAACTGCTGTTTAACCATATATAAAGTAAGAAAATGTTTTGTACAGATTTTGACATGTTGCAAATTTTCTACTCTCCTATCTATGATAAATTAGAAGGCAATGATACAAATAAATTAATAACTAGGATACATTATTTTTCTTATATAAAGATAATATACAACAGTAGTGATTGCAAGGTCAGCCGGAGCTTGCAGAGAGGTCTCCTGAAAACGCACTTGCGCTTCCATATGATGCCGATCCAGTTTGTGAACCAGTAGCACGAGCTTTCCTCATCTGGCGTAACTTAAAAACGTCTTTAGGAAGTGGTTGGCTTTGTACAGAAACAGTATCATTGTCATCTTGCCCTGCAAATAACATAAAAGATTTAGGAATCTCAATACACAAGTTCTGTAAACCACTACTACCTCTTTACATAGCCCCGTAAACTATGTATCTAAGGAAAAACAAGCCACAAAGTATCTTACATTCAAACACGGGTATAACGTTCCCTATGACATTGTCTTTACAAGGCATGGTGCACTGTCTCTTTACAACTCTATGGCTAGACTCTATGTGTGGAAGAGGTTTAAATTGGTAACTAAAAAATATAACTTGCAACTTTTAGATTCGGAACTGGGATAGGTGCCCCAAATAAGTTAAGTGAATTACAGAATAAAACTTTGCACCTGGCAGTGAAGGTTTCATATTGATTAATAAATCCAAGTTTGACTCTGATGTTAATTCTTCTTAGATTGCTTACAGATGTGTTGCTCCAATTATTGACATTACACACACCAATTACTTTAGCACACTCATATATGAAGCTTGATGACATAATCATAGAGGATGAACGATATTAACATACTGTCAAAATCTTTTCTTTTGGCAACTTGTCTCTCCCTGGTTGGTTTGTATGTTGAACTGTTTGGACCTAGATGCGATTTGTTTGATCCGGAGATATCACTCAAACTTGGGACAGTGACACCCTGCAATTGTTTTGAGGTAGTTCCAGGTTTTCCAGCTTGCTTTGCTGGAAAATTGGTTTGCATACATATCGACAGCACAAAATCAACGTCAGGAGATGGACCTGGCAGTTTTTGGAATCAACACATCAAAGATTAGCAATTCATGATCTTAAGATATTTTTTCTAACAATTAACTGGAACAAAACAGTAGATTAATGGCCAAAAATTATTCGAGGATAAAAAAAATTGCAGTTCTAGACCACTAAGCGATTGCGAAAAGAAAATCTACCATAGGATATACACTGATAGTTTCAGTATTACAATAAAAGCAAATTGGCAGCACATTCTAAGGACGTGTATATCACGATTCACAAGCACGTGTAAAAAACTAATGCAATAAAAGCTTCAATTTGTACACTAAAAATACGAGTTTGAGTGCAACAAAAGCTTCAATTTACTAAGAAAAAAAGGGAAAACTGAACTATTACGCTTTTTTGCATTTCTGCTCTCAATTTAGTCACCGAGACTCGACTTAGAACACGTGGAAAGATCCTACACTTGGTTATCTTCCATATTTACGAAAAAGCATAAAAATGTTTTGAATTTGTTTTTCACCTCTGCTGCTAATAAATTTACTCAGTGGCATTACTCTATCCACTAGAATCAGTAATTGGCATCTTAAAACATAAAAGTTACAATGAAATACCTTCCACAGCTGGCAAGTTTGCAATGAAGGACTCCAGAGCAGGCGGTGCAGCTCTTCGAATGTCGTTAGGACTGTTAGATGTCCCGCCAACAATAGACGGCACACTTAAACTTGATAAGGTGGCTGAATTAGATACTTCAGGCACAGACACTCCTGCGTTGCCAAGAGAAAAGGTCACATTTAGGCTACAGAAAAAACAAGGATACTGATATTTATAAGGATACTTGGTATATATAATTAAATTCAAACCACCCAAAAAGCTTTGTACGGTTACTCGCACCCTGAAATTTCCAATTATCACGGTCATATCTGAGGATGCTTAATAGTTGATACAAACCTTGTATCTAAATAGTGAACCAATCGTCAATGAAAAAATGACTGTTTAAGTTTTCTTTCGTTTTACAGTACCATAACAATAGTTATCTTCATCTGATACATGGAACAGTCCGATTGTTCGATTCTGTAATGTTACATGTCCAATGGCAAAGGGTGAAAGAAGTTTAGACATGCAAATATGTTCCTCAGAGTAAATCTTAACTTGGAAAAATGCATTTACTTCCAAGTTAACTTCAGTCCAGTTGACCATCATTTTACTTTCTTTACTTAATTCTGTCTACTTCTCTTTACTTAATTTCGTATATATCCTCGACATATTAACATCTCATACATTCAAATAAGTGATGCTAGCCTTATCCAATAAACAGTTACACTCCACATACCAGGCTGCTGTCTTGGATCGTAAACCATCATTCTTGAGGTATCTGGATAAATAACCTTTGTAGATTGATTTGAACTAGTTGCCAGTCCTGAAGAGGTCTTATCTGGGTGACAAAAAGAGTGTCATTAAACCAGGTGATGTAATAATACCTTTCAAGAAAACAGTACTCGAGTTGAATTATACCTGTCAGAGTAGCTCCATTGGAAAGGGAAACCTTTTCATTTTTCTTCTTGATATTTTTCGAAAGCCACTACAAAATTAAAAAAGCAAAACTGTAAGTGCAAAAGTTACAGCGTTGATTCATACATTTGGCAGTGGTTCCACTATAAACTATTAAATTGTGAAATAAAAACACAATGCACATAGTAACAGCATGTATACGTTCTCAATCACAATCCTTAGCAGTATAACAAGTAAAAGATAGTGGAACATACTTCTTGTCTGACCAGGTTGTCTAAATCATTAGAAGAGCAAGGCCAAAGATCCATGAAACTATAACGTGATACAACTTCTTGTAGTGAACTTTCTAAAGCTGATGCACTCTCCTCCCCTGTTCCAGAGAGAGCTTCTTTCCGCCTTTGCTCAACCTGCATAGGGAAGTCATATCATATCATATGATTAATATCATGCATAAGGTGTTGTACTCATTAAGCTTGATAATTGTTCTACCCCCCCAATATGTACAAAAAAGAAGCAAATAGATAATGAAAAAGTTAAGTTATGATTACTGAGCATGACCCTACATGCAGTGTGAAGCTCTGAAATTAAAAATATAATATTGAGTCGTTTTGAACAGTAGAGTTCAAGACAGAACTTTAAAAATGAAAGGAAAATAAATTAATAGGTAAAATCAAGATCAAACACTGAACTCTTAGCAATGTCAAGGCTGCATAAAAGCTTGTTGGATTGTATCACGGAAAATTACGAGACAGCAAAAACTATAGGACTTTGCAATGTTTCCTAGTCCAGTAACAAATAATATAATGAGCCGGAGTACAGTAGAGATTGGCAAACAGGAGTGAGAGTCAGCAACAGAGAGAAGGTGTTACAAATTTGCAGAACGTAATTATTGACATTACTCCAGACAATTATCAGTGGGTAGCATACAAAAGCTTGTCAGTACAAACAATAGATACTGTACATATCATCACTACCTTAAGCATGCTCGCAAGATCTCCATAGGTCTGCTCAAATTGCGAGAATCTTTTCCAGACCTGTACAAAGAAATAGATTCTAAAATCGACCAAAACATCATTTTGCAGAAGGGAAACATTGTAGGCTAGGGATCCTATACATTTATCACTACTTCACCATTTAGCACTACTTACTCCTTCAGTTTAAGCCAAAAAAACATGCAAAATCATAAAATTTCAACATATCACCAAGTCCAACACTTGGATACACTGGGAAGATAATCATGAAAAAAATTAAGACCTACTAAAAAATACAGACAATTGTGGGTTTAAAAAGCAAAAGACATTGGTGAGAAAATTATGGCTCTTTCAAGATAAAATGAAAATTAATTTAGTCCAGGTAACAGCTCCATTTAAATTATAGTTATAAGCTAAAAATGGAAGGATCTAAAATGTTCTGAAATTTGGCTACTATCATTCCAAAACATAATTTAAAAACATAGCTAAGGTCAGCACAAGAATTTGGAAGTTAGGAATATTGTATAAAGAGGGGGAGTGAGAATAATAGGAGAAAAACAAAAGCGTTCACTGTCAGGATAGCTTAGTATAGAGGTTTGGTAGTAGTATTGTTAGCAAGGGCAGGAGTGTCATTTCCTTATGTTGGTTACATTTCTGTTAAGAGTCAGCCTATAAATACTTGTGAGGTCTTGTAATTTAGATTATGCATGATTTAAATATATGAAAATGGACTTGTTCCACGAGTCTCTCTCTCTTCTCTCTAGGTTACTTCTCTCTAGAAACTAAAGCTTACTCTGCAAGTTTCTATCTGATCTCTCTCCTTCCTACATTTCTGAGTTCTGATCTTTTATCCCTGTTAAATATCTGTTCTATTTCTCCTGTTCTACCTGCATTCTAGCTGTTAATTCTCTGTTTTTCACTTGATTACTGTCCTATACTATCAGAAAACAACAAAAACATTTAAATATTCAGAAAACTCAGTCAGACACCCCAGTTCCTGACATATATATTCCTAAATCATAGATCTCTACAATCACAAAATCAGGTTAAGGTGTGGAGATCAAGTATAGACTGGATAGTTATAACTTATAGGTTAACATAAACATCTTTAATTTTCCACATAGTGCATCAGGTTAAGATGGGGAGATTAAATATAGACTGGATAGTTATAACTTATATAAGTTAATATAAACATCTTTAAGTTTCCACATATTGCCAACCAACATCATTACAAGGAAGATAACATAGTAAAAGCTAAGGGTACCTCAACAGATTTCTCAGGTGGAAGAGAGCTCAATGCTCGTTCAAATAAAGCCCTGATATTTCTATCATCATTTAAGCGAGTCAAAAAATCTGCATATCTGAAACATTGGGTCAGGATAATGTAAAGACAGCTTATTTAATTATTTACTGGATGACAAAGTGGTAAAAATTAACTAACGCAGGACAACAGGTCAAAAAGCCCAAAGAAAGTAATTGGGAGCAATATAATAAGTTTTGGAAGCCCATTTTATTAGAATACTTTAGAATAGGTTTAGCTATTTTATTATTTACAATGTATAATTTAGATATTAAATTGAATTAGGATAGTAGATTTTTATATACATAGGAGTCAATTATTGTGATTCAGCAGAATTCTTATTATTGAAAAAAATATCTGCTCGTTTCTGAAAATCTCTCCCGAGAGTTTTCTTCCCTAAAATACCCCTGCCTCCCTTATCATAATTATGGCACATGTACTGATTATAATAAATTAGGTACATAAGAAAGGAAAGTGCAAGTCTTCTACATTCTTGAACTGTTATAATGTCTAATGTCTTTATAAGTACTGCACGTTGTTAGGTAACCATCATTATGTCACAGGTACCCAACAAAAATATAAGCTCTCAGAAATTTAAATTAATTAAATCACCACAATCTTCATATTATATTTAAATTAGACACAATATTATTGCAAGTACAATCTAAATCACAACATTACTAAGCATCATGTATAAAAATCGGGGCAACTCACTCGAGAATATATCCAGGCTCCTGCATATAGTGTTTTAGTCCTAATTCAAAAACATTGTGCGCAACCTGCATTGAAATTAAGCAATGGTAAGGGTAATTATACCGACCAAACTTCTGGACACTAATCTAAAGGAGTAGCTCAAGAGACTTCTGGAGGTTAATCCAAAGGAGTAGCTAAAGTGTATTACTGTATTGAGCTACTCTATAAATTTTCATTACTTAAAATGGATATGAAACTACAGTACACAGAAATACATTGGGCAAGCAAGCACACCCAGGGAACTGAAGGAGGTTACCTTCAGTAAACCAAAAGGTTAAGAAAAAACTTAATAGTTGATAATTAAGGTTCTCTTAATTATCAACTATTAAGTTCAAAATTTAATAAACATATACTAACTTCACTCAGCATTCTTATGTTCGTTCATGAATGACTAGATGCAAACACTTCTCTAGTCACTGTCCTAAGAGGCTAAGACTGTAACATTATCTAGTATGATAAAAAATTTATCAGTATTCAGCTCACCTTGGCATCCTTGTCAAGACAAAATGCCACCATAGCATACGCAACATAAACTTGGTAAGTACAAGTGGGAGAATTTCGCACAGCTAAGAAGTATCTACGAGCAGCTTCGACTCCTTCAGTTCTTCTCAAAAAACGAATGAACTGGACACCAAACACCAAACATCAAACATCATAACTTTATAACTGAACAAGTTTTCTAAATATTGTTCTCCACAGGAAGCTCAAGTGTTAATACCTGTATATGTGATAGTGCTGTCGTATTTTCTGGATCCTTCAAGAGGCCTTCGTATGTTTTCTTTGCAGGCTACATCATTAGGAGGAGCACCAGTCAGTAATAGATAAATCAAAAATGTTGCCAAAGAAATAAAAGATACGCAGTTCTACCTGAATCGATCCACGAGATTCTTCTAGCTCTGCATATGCATATCTCAGCAATTCAGAGTCTGCATACAGGGGCAAGACTCTAAGTAAACAGAACAAAAATTTATACAAAAAATTTAAGCACGTGTTTTGCAACAGTAGGATAGGTTGTTCCCCTAAGCATATATATTCTCTTGATAATTTAATTGAAACCAATAAAGGAATCAATCACCACTTGATATATAGACACGATAAAGATTAGGCGGTTCAATCATTTAATTTTATACATACATGTAGTACTACAAGTTTTAAATACCAACATAGTTAAAAAACAGAACAAACATGCTCATTATATCCTAGTCAAAAGTAGGGTTTGAAAGGATGAGATATACACGTAGTCGAATACCTTACCCTACTCATATGAATAGAGAAGATGTTTCCGTAAAATCATCCAGATTTCTAAAACTTTTGGGAAATTTTAGTAAGATAATAAGTATCATAATTTTCTCTGGAAGATTTTTCCTCAAAAAAGAAAAGCTGTGGAAACTCGTGAAAAGACTAGAGAAAGTGTGAATAGTAAGATAAAAATCCGCTGGGCAATAGGTTGCTGAAGTTTGAATATCAAATTTAATACGTTTTTCTATCAGAATACAATCATTACAAGTTCTGTTTCTCTAATAATATTAGGTTTCCCTCCTTAAAAAACACATTACAAACATTTATGTGATTGCATCCTCATTATATATTCTACATACATATGGTCCTAACATAAATTAACATTTATCTATGAAGATAACAATAAGATGCTATTTCAGTTTAAATGTTTAACGATTATATCCGATACAATTACAATCCTCATATTTTTCAAGACAGTTACCGTAATAATAGGTTTCCAATATATACAACAGAAAAATACTACTACAAATTTTCCCGTAACATAATTAGTATGTACAAATAACTGATACAAACTATAATAAACAATCCTAACACTAAACACATTGCACTGATTAAATTTGTACTTTACTTTAAACTTGTCAAGATGAAAAAACATAATAAATTACAATCCGATTTGATGTACTAAAAATTATTTTGAACATTTTTTTTTATAAATTAACAGAGACTGTACATGCAAACGAACAATAAAGTAAAAAACTAAGATTGTCTTGCACATAATATTACATTTTCTTATAATATAATATAAAACAGAAGTCAACCCGATATTTGGCACTGGTCGTCTTCTTGTAACAATAATGAGCTATTTAAAATGAACATAAAAGAATCAATTAAAAAAATCCAGTGTATGAGTCAAACTGATAAATACCTGGAAGAGCCTTCAAAGCTCGTTGAAATACTTTAATGGCGGAATCTACAGAACCGCTTTTTGCATGCCATGTAGCATAGTCATACCATATATCAGGATAATGATATAGATACATGAGGCACTGGAAGGAAAAAACAAAAACCCAATATTTCTACATAAAAAGATGAACATAGAGATATAGCAGGATGACTAAACAAAAGATGTGATCATGCAGCAACAAATCACATGTTTGCACTCAGAAGTACGATACATATATACATTGGACCAAAATTTACGTGATGATTCACATGGTATATAAAAGGGAGTCGTATAACCAATAACAGGAAGATAAAGGAAAAAATTAATATATGTGTGTATCGGTACAAATATAATATCAAAGTTATGAAGGTTACTTTTGGGTATTCCTGAAAACCCTTGAGCTCTTAACTTAATATTAGATACATTCATGTGTGTTCATGTGTGTGTGCGCGCGTGAGGTGAGTGAAAGTCGAGCTTGGAGCAATAGTAAAGTGTTTACTGGCCATTTGCTAGGTCACAGATTTGAACCTTCCTTATAAAAGATAAGGGTAAGGCTGCGTACATCAGGACATTTCCCAGACCTGACCCTATGCTGATGGGAGAGCACTTTGGTATGACCTGTGTGTGTGCATTAGATTCCCTAGGGAACAACTAAATTTAAACTTCCAAATATAATTAAAAAAAAGGACAAAAGACAATTATTCTCGACATTAAGTTGATTTACTTGGTTCTTAGACGGAAACATTGGTATAGTGGGACTAATTACCAGTGTCCCGATCAACATGGATTCATGATAGGCAGTCCATTAGATACACCTCTTTGCTATATTCATAACTAAATTACCACCAACCATGAAAATAGCAGTTTCGTATCTTAAAATGTGTCTTTCCCCAGACTGTTGGGTATTATAGACCCATTATAGTATCTTACTCATTTTTAATATATAAATAGCCGATTTTGTGAGCTTGTTGAACTATAATACAGTACAACCATCTTACCAATTATGTAATAAGTTCAAAAAGTGCAAAGTAAACATTACTTATCATAAGAACTATAAACATGTATGTTCTCATTACCTGATCATAAGTGAAAACCATTCTTTTGTTAGCAAACATGCTATCTACCCTCTGAGGATTTTCTCTGAAATACAAGTACAGAAATTGACGGATTAGATAGGTAAGTGAATCATGATACCTTTGTATACAAGAAACAGGGTAGGGAATATGCACTACAAGATTCAAGACATTCTATCTAGATAACAATGTAAGTAATAGCTTTTATTAGAGAAGAAAAGGAGTAATAGAAACTTATAAAACAAACAAAAAACATACTCGAGAATAATCTTATTCGTGCATGATTTAAACACCAAATACAGTATTACAACAAAAGAAAAGAAGATATATGCAGAGCTGAACTGGGCTTTTTCATTTTTGAATTTTCCACGTACAACAAAGGAATTAACCATCTTAAACCAACACGCGCTTTCAATTTAAGTGCACAATTATTGATGTATATATGTAAAAGTATATAATATTTAGTTATTTTGGGAACAAGATGTGACAAAAGTGTCTTAAAAATTCACCCTCTTCGTGATATATGCACACCTTCAAAGTTCATGATCAAGCATGTTTATTATGCCATCTTCTAGTATCTGTGAAAGAAATCATAATTTTTTTCTTAATCACTGATCTTAATTTTGAAAATTTATTTCTTCAATATATTGTATTTTCATTCTCACAAGAAGCCAGGACGATTTAGTATACTGGTGACTCACTAGGTATCCGGAACCCAAATTTGTTATTCCTCGATAAATGTTTTAATTAATACTACATACTCCTAAAATGACACACATCTCACTCAAATTTCACGCTTATTATGTATTACAATTTATTGACATTTTTCATACTGGACTACTAGTATTTTTTTTTTGCCAGGTGGACTACTAGTACTACTACTTAGTGATTATAGTACACATTAATATAGTTGTATATCAAAATATGATCTAGCCAGTACTTGCCAAATTCTCCCTTTTTTATGTTAAAATATGCAACAATCCGAATCCATGGTTCGCATACCCAAACAAATCCTAATAACTCAAAAGTCAAACCAATGCTTCTTGAGTTCTTGTGGCTATACACACACATATAGGTAATATTTATTGATGTCCAGCTACGTCAAATATCGATTCAGATAAGTACACTGAATTATTAAACCCAGATTGCATAGTTTAAATGTGCAAGTAGCTATTCCAAACATTAAACAGAAACTTTTTGCCTCACGGTTGCATAAAATGTTAAAGTCTTGGTGTACAAGAATTTTATTCTACTCATCAAAAATATTTTAAAATTAATCAAGAAAGAACCAAATTTCACAATACGTGGAAAAATCACAATAAGAAACCCCATTTACAGTTGCCTAGCACAAATTTTGTTGATCATATTAAGGAGAAAAGAGTATTGCTTCTTACTTTTCAAATGCTAGAAGCCTTTTCCAAGCGACCCATTGCAGTTCTTCCTGCAGAAGAACTATGATAAGTAACATTCTTTCGATTAGAAGCATAACTAAACGGTTAAGGATACTGTTCAAATAATGAAGAGGTTACTAAATATCAAGAACATGCAGCAGCCAAATTAAGGATATATAGATAGTTAACCTTAAATCTGTAAACCCACTTGGTTACTGGCATAATATTTAGAGAAGGAAATATTTGAAGTATGGCTATAAATAATTGTATACTACTTTTTGGTGGTATTCTGTACAGATTAACGTAGGGATCCATCAGAGTATCTTAACAATATAAGATTTTTTTAGTGTCTTTCCCCAACACCTTAAGGTTTTACACTTTTACTTGTTGGTAATAGCCACTAGTAATAACGAATGTCTATAGTTAGAGCCCAGATATCCTCAATATTCTCAGGAAATTAAAATGAATCTCTACATTTGAGGATTACCCCAAAAGATGGACTCCTAAATGATCCACTTTTCAGTATCTTATGAGTGCTGGTAACTTAAAAAAACTAGCTTAGATACAAAAATACAAAAAGCTAAAATTTGCTTAGATACAAAAAGCTAAGATTTGCCTTGTTAGCACCAGATGGCGGAACAGCAAGCATATTCCAATCGATTTCATCGACATACTTCTTCCTCTCTCTGTACACTGCTCTTGCACTGTTATATTTTGGTTGATATTCCGATAGCAATCCTTTTGCCTGCATTGCATAATTTACAAAAAAGAATTATATTCCAGCACAACTCTAATTTGATGTATATACAACACCAAGATTCATATTGAAAACTTCACAATGCTAACCAACAAATTGTACAAATATATATTATACAAAGATTCATATTCCAATTTCCGACCCCACTAGAGATATAAACGACAAATGTCCCAAGCTACTCAAGATACAGATTGCATAAATATATCATACAAGCAACACATTTTGACTATGAACAAGAGTACAAAATCAGCTTCATGTTATGTATAGACATAAAAAAGAATACCAGTTGACGGCTGACAGTATTTTCAAAATTTTCGTAGTCTCTCCAGAGCTGTTCAACATGGTGAGTAGGTGTAACAATAGCTTTTTGATACACTTTTCGCACAGCAATCATTCGCTGTGACTCTTCTTGTGCACTATGAGCCTGCCACAACATTATTAGAAATGCTCAAGAAGAATAAAAGACGTAAAATGAAATCAACCAACTGGAATAGGATTCAAAAAAGAGTTATACTGACAGGCAATGACTTCAAAAAGGTAATATATTCAATCCACACAGGTCCAGCTGCAATGTCTTCACCTGTTAGACCATGCCAGGGATTAATAAACGGAAGGAGAAAAAATATAGTTGACATGAGAACAGTCGTTTCACATACACTAATTCAATCACTTTATTACATCAAATAGGGCCTAATTTATAATTTCAAATCACTAATCCTCTGAGATAGGTATCATTTCTCTACTTCAGATCTACCGAAAACAGCAAGTCACATGTTCCATGCAATTCTGCTTAGTATTCAGTTAACAATAAGTGGTACTTATGTAAAAACAATAAACACTGAGGCAAGTTAGAGAAGGAAAACACTACCAACACAATTGAGCATGAAATCATAAGCTTTCCTGGTCTCTTCCTGACCCTCTATCCCCTTCTTATCATTTGCTTTCCTGATGAAACGTATATAACACCGCCTACAATACCAATAGTTTTACGCAATGAGAATTATGTAAATCATATTTTCTGATATAATGTAATAGAAAAAGACTCCTCAGTCCTCATACTGTGAACCATCACCAATTTGTTTTCCTAGTATTCAAAGGAAACCGTTCATGGGAACCTTCCACAATCAGTTTACGTAATAATATATATTATAATGCTGGGACAGGTTTACATTCCTTTAGCTTTTTGTAGATATACCAAAGAGAGATTTGGAGACAGTCCAACAGGCATCGGCTGAAAAGTTGCTTTACTGCATCATCGTTATTTTCAACCATGTGTGCTTCCACATATTGTTTCCAGAACTTTGCCTGCGGTTAAATGTATTATAAATCATGTCTATTAAATTAAGTAAAAGTACTAACGTTCAAGCACGTCAAAAATAAATATTTATATTAAAAGAGCCGGTGCTCAAACTTCCTGATTTTGGACAGCCATATGAGGTACATACTGATGCTCATGTATCTATATGAAAAATTATTATTTAATGTATAATTAGACCTTGGTATCTACTCTACTTAATTATTATTTCAATTATTTTGAATTGTTTTATTATGTTATAATAATTATAAGCAAAACTTAAAGTTTTACATACATGAGAAGAATACTATATAGTCTATTTTTATTAATATATTTTATGTATACGATTATTATATTAAAAGTTAACAATGTACTATATATTCCAGGGGGGCTGGCAGTCACCATAGGATGCATCTAGTAAATCGAAGTTGTAATTTTCAACTCTTCTAAGCCCAGGGACTAATTCATTCCAATCTCAAAACAGGTTATTCATTCCTAAAATGGATCTTGAAAGATAGTTAAAATGTTGAGATGAATAATAAAACGTGTATCTAAAAGATAAAATAAAAAAATTGGAGCCTCATTTATCAATAAGAACAAGAGCATGTCAAGTTATTAAGCACAGTTTACAAATGACCATTTACTACTGTTAAGAAATAATTGTAGCGTTTCCTTATAGAGGTGAACACAAAAAGTATGATCAAAAGCTCACCGCTGTTGGATAAGTAAGTAAAAGTTGCTCATACATAGGCACTGCTGCAGAAACTGGTAAATGCTGGAGAAACAAATTGAAATAGTTACAATATATTAATTACATGTATTAAAAATTAAAAACCATAATATTAGATAGTACATACCAATGCCTCATTGGCAAGCTTTTCGGCAGCCTCGACATTATATTTATCAGACATTGACTGTGAAGCTTGTAATCAACCTGCAAAATAAAATAAAACAAATAACTATTATACATAATCACGCATATAGGCCAATCTTTATTCTTGACTGCGGGTTTAATTATAATGGTAAGGAGAGTACACCACCACAATCCATACCATAAAAAGAAGAATGATGTGGAGCAAAAAATTAAAAGATTAAATTTATTTATTTAAAGTTAATTATATAATAAACTTTAGTCACACAAGATTAAATAGTAATTTTTCAAACAAAAATATAAGTAAGAGCGATAAAGCAATTATAAAGCAGCTATTTCCATTACTTAATTATAGTAGCAATTAGCATATAGAATCACATGTTATTAAAGTTGTATAATTAATTTTGGGGGTTTCCTAGTATATCCTATACTAAGGCATAGACAAGACTTTTTCATTAATTTCAGGTTCCGATCGATTATTGGAATCCTTCTTTTGTAGCGCATTACAATCCTTGAGGTAGAATCACGCAAGACTATCTTTTAACTAATTTACTTCAAAATCACAGTGTTCGCATAACAAAACACCCAAACCTGAATCCAATCCCCGAGTCTTCTTACAAGCCAAAAACTTAGTCGATATAAAGAAATGTAAAATCAAGTATATAAACCTAAAATAACACAAAAACGATAGAACCACAGACAACACCACTCAACAGTACTCTTCAACCAAATCCTAACGCCAGCAAAACCCAAAAGACAATAACAAAACGCTTAAAAATTACAACTTTGACTCATACTCAATGTACATTCTTCTAATACTAAACAATCTTCCCCAATTTCACGACATAATTCAAAATTAAAAATCTGTTTTTGTAATTTCAACGGCAATATTACAATACATACATAAACACAAAAACACACACATATATATTGAATTAGAATTAAAAAGATTAAGAGAGAGAGAGAGAGAGAGAGAGAGAGAGAGATTTAATTGAATAATGAGGAATTAAAATTGAAAAAATCAACACTCACCTGCAGCAGAGTTGATTGATTACCCGCCAAAAAACAAACCCTAACTCAAATTGATTGATTGATGAATTAAGCTCATTATAAACCCTAACCTCTCTCTCTCTCTCAATTTCTCTCCAATCTCTCTCTCTCTCTCAATTTCTCTCCAATCTCTCTCTCTCTCAATTTCTCTCTAATCTCTCTCTCTCTCTCTCTCTCGCTCTCTCTGCTTACTTTTGATGCTGTTCTTGAAATTGTAGTTTTTGCGCTCTGTACTTGTAACAGTGTAGTTTTTTGTGTTTATATAAGTTGTTTATTACAGTTCGGTTTTTTTAAATAAAATATTTATCATAAATAGGATAAATAATAAATAACATAAACTGTATTTAATAATTAAACTTTTTGTAAAGATTTTTTTAAGCCAGACTTTTTTTCTAATATTCGTGATAATAATATATTTCTTTTTGTGTTTTGTGAAATTTGCAAAAAGTAATTACTATTTTAATTTCGCTTGTAAACAATTTTCGTATTAATTTTTATTCTTAAAAAATATAAATAAATTAAATTTTTAAATTTTGTATTGAGTTTTCAATTTCGTTTAGGATATAAGAAGCATATTGAAAATTGAAAATTGAAATTCTATTCGGACTAGGAGACAATTTTCATTACCAGCTTCAGTTAATTTTATATATATTGAGCCTATACATGCTTCTATGTTTTTACACAAAAAATTGTTGTTCATTCATCAGTGATCACCATGATTAATATTACTAATGATGATATTGGTATGTGGACTAACATGGAGGACGAAATCTTGATGGTAGCAGTCATGAAGTTCGGTGAAAATCAGTGGCCTCGAATATCGAATCTCCTGTCGTCTAATTTTTTCCGAAAATCAACCTTGCAGTGCAAGGCAAGATGGTTTGAGTGGCTGCAACCGAGGATTAAGAAGACTGAGTGGACTAGACAAGAAGATGAGATGTTGGTGCATGCTGTTAAGGTCAATCCGGGGCAATGGAGGACGCTTGCAGGAGGCGTTGTGGGGCGTACTGCATCCGAGTGCATTGAGCGTTACCAGAGACTTCTTGATGCAGCTTCTGGTGTGGATGATGATGTGCAAAAGTTGTGTCGTAGAGAGGGAGATGGTGATCGGGAGTTGAGGCGTGCTCGTTCTGATCGTGTTGATATGGAGGCGAACGAAGCACAGATGATTTCAGAAGCAAGGGCTCGGTTGAGTAATGCTATGGGAAATAAGGGGATTAGAAAAGTTATGGAGAAACAGCTTGAAGAGAGCAGAAATCAACTTCTTGACTTGATAGAGAACACAAGGATTAGGAACCAGTGTTCAGTTATGTGATCTCATTCACAGTTTAACTGAACCGACAATTTTTCCTTAAGGTTTTAGTACGACGGGTTACTTAACATCTTTATCTTCAAATTTAACCAAAACTTTGCATTTACGAGCTTCGGTAGAATCTCTAGTTGGATAATCACATATACAAGTTCGGTGTTATAAAGCCTATCAATTTCAGTTATCTAATTTATATGTTTTTGTTGATTTTATAGCATGCTCGAAAACACCAGCCTTTAGTTAGTATAATCCTCTTATTCTTGATGATTCGTTATCTTTGAAGCGACGTAGAAGTCTGAAATCTTAAGCGCCTTAAGCGCCGAAATCTTGAACTCTCGCAAATAGACAATAACTGAAGTAGTGCACCAATTTTTTATAAATTTTTAAACTTTTAAACTCTCGAATTTTTGAACTCCCGTAATTGAATAAAAACTGAACTACTGCGACAACTCTTTGTTAACGAATACCAACTCTTTGTTGATTAATATTGTGATTTACTGTTCAACTATTTCTTCATAAGCAGAGCTGTGGTGTTGGTATAATAGTTTAAGATTTCTTTTATTAATCTGGTATAACTAATCACTTCTGGGAGCTGAATATGTGCATGGTATCATCTTCGATAACGTAAGAAGTATAAGTGGTTGATAACGAGATTTTAAAGACTTATCACCCTAAATTATAGTTTCGATTCAAGTAAATATTTAAATTTAAGTAGGGGTCGTAATAATGAATAATAATGAAAAAGTTAATTCTTATCGATTTAAGGCAGGCATTTTGATCCTTGTTCTGCGTGACGGAGCTGCCGGAGAAGCATACAACTTTCATTGCAATGAGGTTAACGCAGAGCGGTCAATTTATTCGTTTCGTGTATTTTCGTGTCATGTATTTATGAACTTCGTATCATGAATATATAATTCAAACCCTAATTGTTAATAATTTGTTTCTTCTCGTATTCGTATACCTTCATTTCGTGTTGTGTTTTGTGTAATTTAAAATTAATAATAAAAATTATATATATATATATATTAAATTTTTATTAGTCGAGTAAGTCAATAACTCATGAATACCCAAAATTTAAATTTGAATCTATTTTGTATCTATTTTTTGTAAATATTATGTGTAAAATATGATTGTCAGATATATATATATTCATGTAATATTGATAAATCTATTTAAATATTTATTTAATTCGTGTACATTCTTTTCGTGTCGTGTATCCGAGGGTAAACCCAAAACCGACGCTAAATTCATCCGTCTACTTTCGTGTTCGTGTACCAAAAATGTCAATTTAAAACCATAATTTTCGTGTCGTTTTCGTGTCGTGTTACCGTGTACAAGATTGTCGGCTCTAGGATAATTTGATGTCAATATATTTTGAAAATTTTAAATTAATTTGAATGAAAATACTACAAGTGGGCCCTGGCAGTGACTACTTATAAACAAGGCAAGAAGATAAGATAAATGAAGAATAAATTAAAGAAAATAAAAAAGAATCTTTGAAAGGTAAGAGTGACCCCACTTATTTACGGAAGGGCAGAAAGCATCGCCGTTGCTTATGCGGCGAATTGATTCCCACCATTACCGCTACTTCTTTCGTACTCCCTCCGTCCCTGAAAACGTTTCCTATTTATGTTGGACACGTTTATCAATGTACACTTTTGATTGTTAATATCTTTGAATTCGTATTACTATTAAATATAAAAATTTTACTGTATTAAAGTACAGATAAATACGAATTTAACGAAATCACTATGTTTGATATTATAGATTAGACGTAAATTAGTAGTCAATCGCTTATCGTGAACAGTACCGAAAGTCAAAAGAGGAAGAACAAAATGGGACGGAGGGAGTATCATTTATTTATCCTTGTCGGTTTAATTTATGTTCCAAAATTTTAAGTTATTAAATTTTATTTTGTTTTAAATTACATAAAGATTAATATATAAATATTCAAGTAGTTATTTGCATGTATGTGTATGTACCTAAATTATACTCCTTACGTCCATATAAATTGATTTAATTTTGATTTTTGAACTAATCAAAATAATGCAGTTTCATTGGGACGAAGTGAATACATAAATTACGATTAATAATTTAAAAATAATATTTCTGAAATAATGTGACACAAAGTGATTAAGTTTATTTGGTGAGCACATATATTCACACACGAAATTCGGGTCGAATTTTGAACCGAACATTATTTGATCCGAGTTTAATCGAGCCGAGCTATTCATATAACCAATCGAGCCTAAACATTTATCCGAACTCGACTCGTTTATTTTCACAAATCGAGTTGAGCTGACTCATTTAACTAAACGAGTCAGTTTTGACGAGTCGGATCGTCCGATTCATTTAATTTAACACATAATCGAGTCCAGACCTTTAGACCATCACGAGATAACTAAACAAGCCGATTTCAAGTAAAGCTTTCGCCTAAATTAATTAAATGAGCCGAATCGACTCGACTCATAAAATTAAACGAGTTGCGAAATTCTATAACATTTTACTTGAAAGTAATTCTTGGAAGGTGCTAGGCATTTTCTTAAGCATTTCCACCCATCAATTTGAAGTTAGTTGAAGACTTGAAGCTAGATGAAGGACTTAAATATATTCCAAATGACAAAAGGATCCCTTTAAAAGGCCAACAAATACACACAAGAAAGATTCCATCTTGTACCAACACAAAACAATTGGTTCAATGGTCACATAAAAATGCCCATGAATAATATAAAAATGTAGTTGTCAATCACGTGGGAGATTCTTTTGTGTGGAGTGAAATGGATGATATGTTTGTATATTTTCCCAAGCCATTCACTTTGGTATCTATTCTTTTTCCTTGTATTTTTTTAATGTTCGGATCCAATCAATTTGGTTCATGTACCTCTAAAAACAAAACTTTCAATGATTCACTGACAAGTGAATCTTGTATAGATCTTGTGAGTTCTCTGTTTAATTGTATTTATCTTTCACATTTCCTATTTTTACTCTTTTTTTGAACCTATTTGAATTAGTACTAATTTATTTTATTAAAATAGTTTGAACCTTAAAGCAAGTCCAACAGTCTAAGTTATTTATAAATATTATAAAATATTAACTATTAGTGATTTAAGACATGATTTTGAATTTGAACTTCAATAATGATCCTTATATTCATTCCTTATTATTATAATAATAATAAATTTGAATGAGGTATGAAAGGAAGAGAGAGAAAGTAACTAAAAAAAGAGAGAGAAATCAATTTTTTATTGATAAAAATGAAATAAGAGATGACCTATGGTTTCTGCAAGATAAGACATGAGAGCATCTCCAATTACTTCTTAGTTCATTCCCTAAATTTAAAATAAAATATTGGATCTAGTAATTTAATACATCAATAATTATTCTCAATTCCAAAAATATTCCCTATATTCATTACTTATACACTATTTTATCATTAAAAGTAACATTATCACATAAAGGGAAGAAAGAGAAAGTGTATCTTTCAAATGTATATTATAAAATAAAAGTTAGAAGATGAGATAAATTAGCTAAAATAAAGAATTGGAAGAAGATCTTAGTGGATCTTAGTGATTTAAGGAATCAATAGGATACTGTTAGAGTAGTATTTTTTTCCATATTCTTTATATTAGACTTTAAGATTCCAAATATTTAAGTTATTGTAGTTGCTCTGAAAGAGAGGTGTCTTAATGATATAAGGAACCACTGAGACAATGTTGGAGTGCAATTTTTTATAATATTTCTTATATTTGGAGTTAAGAACATGTTTAAGGAATATAAGGTGACAATTTCATTTGTGCTCCCTGGATTTTTATTATATATTTTTTTTATTAAATTAGTGAATTTTGCATCTTGGCATGTCAATCGTTGAAGGATTTTTCGAAACAAATATATTAAAAATGATATAAGAAAATATAATATTTTTTATTACGTAACAAAATTGCATTGAAAATGCTCTTACTCCTGCAAATTATTGGATGCTTTGAAATTGTCGTTTACGGGGGCATGACTGTGCATATTGTCACCTGCCTCAACTAATTTTATCCAATTCCAGCTATAAAAAGGACATTTCTTCAACTTTATTTAATTTGTGATCGAGTCCGAACACGCGTCTCTAATATTCTGTGTCTGCGGGATCACCAGGGAATTGTTGACAATATTCTCTTGAAAAACTTTGAAGATTCGTTCCGCAAACAAAATATAGAGGTAGGGGTGGACTATGGGTTGACGAAACCGATCAAACTGACCATATTTTCGGTCGATTAAACCGAACCGTTATAACCAGATATTAAGTTGGGTTAAAAATACGTCAACCCGATTTTGATGGGTTGGATATGAGTTTTAAGTTATTTTTAACCAACCCAATCTAACTCAACCAGATTTTCTAATTTATTCATATAAATATATAGTATATACATTTCTATTTTATACATGTGGTATCACTATGCTGACAAATTAGCTAATATTTACTTGGTTTATTTGACTAACAAGTATTTATTAATCAAAGTATTATGCATTGCTTTCATGCTAACATTTTCAGTGCATTTGATGTGCATGTAATTTGGCCAATCCTGTATAAACATCCATATTCATTTATTTGCTTGCACTATTTTGACAAACTTCATTTATTATTGTTAATATAACAGCTAAGACATTGTCTACTGTAACTGCTGAACTTTTAAAAACCCGTTCAACCCAACCCAAATCGAACCAACCCGACATACAAGGGTAGGGTTGGGTTGTGTTTTTATTTTTTATGGGTCGGGTTAATAATTTTCAAACCAATTTAATTGGGTCGGCTTCTTAAAATGTCTCCAACCCGACCCATGTGCACCCCTACACAGAGGGGACCTTCTAATTAATAATTCTGCATGAATATTGATTTATAATATATTTTCGTTTCCGAAATATAAATAAATTTAAGAAGGGTATATTTAATTAAAAGAATTCAAAAAAATCATTTAAAATCTGATGACATTCAATAGGATTGAAATAAGTACTTTTAAAATTTGGGGGTATTCCATTTAGATTTTAAAAACACTATTAAAATCTTGTAATATTCAATTTGGATTTTAAAAATTTCATTAAAATCTCGTGATATTCAAAAATCCATGGATTTTATTGTATTTTATAAATTGTAGATTTTGATGAATTTGCTAGTATATTTTATGTTTTTAGAAATTTTAACAAAATCCAAAAGATTTTGATGGATTTGTAAAAATCACTACACTATACGAGATTTATTCAACAATTGCGCTAAAATTCGTGTACAATTAAAACCAATTAAAATCAGCAACAATCATTCAAAATAAATGGATTATTATAAATCCTCTAAAATATGAATAAATCCTCTAATATCTGAATTGATAAATTTCATATTAACAATTTAAATAATTTGTTAAAATTGATATGTATCAGAGATTACTAATTTATGAAGTTTTAAATGTATTAGAATTATGTTTTGAGAAGATTACTATAAACAACTTGTTTGGAATGAAAGGTTTTGCTAATTGTGCAAGTGAAGAAGCGGAATTTTAGTTCATATTTTATTAATTTATAGTTATTAGTTTTTTTATTTTAGGAAGTAGTATGGGAAATATTAAAAATTTAGGGAAAAATATTGTCAAAAAAAGCTAGGGACGAATGACTTCCGTGTCATTATTATCGCTCTTGGTATCGAGAATTGGTGTCAAATACTTCATCCTCCCTTTCAATTGTTTACATTTTTTAGAGAGTGTTCGACACGCATTTTAAGGTGCATATAAAGTATAGTTATGTAATTTTTTTTTAGAATTTTATTTTTCTAAATAAAAATTAAAACATTCAACTTTTATTCAGAAAAAGAAATTTGTAAAAATAAGTTATATAACTATACTTTTTATGCACCTTAAAATGCGTGCTGGACACTTTCTCAGAAATGTAAACTATTCAAAGGGACTGAGGGAGTATAAAATATGAAATAAGAGAGATAAAATGTTAAAGACAACGAGGGACTCAGCGAGTTAGAGCATCTGTAATAGGCTTTTTATTTGAATTCAATAAGTCAAAAAATTATAGTAATAAAATAATCCCTCTACTCTTATTTTATTATTTTGTAACTAAAAAAATATACTTTTATTTATAAAATGAGAGATAAGGAGTGAATTTAAATATTGTTGTTGAAAATGAACCTATATTATCTTACTCATAGATATTTTTTTATATTGTTTAAAAATAGTGGCTTAAAAGTATGTTAGAGCATCTCCAATTAATTTCTCATCTCTACTCTATATATAATATATAATATTGACTTCTAGCGACTTAATATGTGTTTTTTTTTCTAACAATACTCTTTATATTTACTGATAATTGTTTTGTTTTATTAAATGTAAGTTGAATTTATATTAAAATAAAAGATAGTGGGGAGAGAAATAGATTATTTTAATGAATATATAATAAAATATTGTATAGAGCAAATCCAACATCAATTTAAATAATTTGACATAAACTTGCAGCTGAAACATTGTCTTAATAGCTTTTTATACCATTAGTATATTTTTTTCCTACCTTAAAGATGAAGATAAAGAACATATAGGCGGTCTTTAAATCATTTTTATCAATATAGAAATCATTTTACACTCTTCTTTTTACTACTTCTCTCTTTTTTTCTTCCATATTCTTTCAAA
The DNA here is from genome assembly GCF_009905375.1 of Apium graveolens. Lineage (NCBI taxonomy): Eukaryota > Viridiplantae > Streptophyta > Magnoliopsida > Apiales > Apiaceae > Apium > Apium graveolens. The sequence goes on from NC_133655.1 coordinate 4,856,546, forward strand.
TTTATAATAATAATAAGGAACGAGTAAAATGATCATTGTTGGAGTAAAAATAATAAGGAACGAGTATGAAGTTTGTTTCACGATCAAGATGTTTGAGTCATTTTGAAAATTCGTATCTTTTAAAATCGTGAGAGACATGTTGACTTGGGTGCATTCAAGAGATGGCAAGTAGATCGTAAAAATCATGATGTTAATTCTGATATTTTTCAAGTTATATTGGCAATGATGCGGTGCATTCGATTGAACGGAGTTGCATTTGAATGTTACATATTTCCTATGAACTCTTGATTTTCATCGAAAAACAAGTTGGAACAATATTTCAATACGTGATTTATTGCGTCGTAAATAAGTTTAATCTCCCATTATTTGTTCAATGTGCAACACGAACGTGGAACATCTCCTTCATGTCCACTTTGAATGTAATTTTGCTTCACAATCCAGGGACAACATGGGTATCTATTTTAATATGAGTCACATCTAATCTGCCCACTTATCTTGTTCCTAAACATGCTTAGTTTTCTGCTAAATCGACTTAAAAAAAGATAATATATATCAAGAAAAGATTTAACAGTGCGTTGTTATAATAGGAAAATGGTTTTTCATTCAAATAAAACTTCAAATTTATAGTAATAGAAGTCTAACTAATTGAGGCGGAATCAATATGTTCCAATTTTTTAGCCTTACACCAACCATCTAATAGACCAAGGACTAAACGACCAATACATGAAAAGACTGTGTCCAGGGGGACCGACGCGCCCCTACAAGATATATTTCACGCCAATGGACCGCTATAACTATTTGAAAAGACACTCGTGAAAGAGGATTCTAATCCTAAAAAAATAGAAAAGCTAACTCACAACTTCCGCGAGCATTTGTCTAATTATGCGCAAAATGCGGCGGTTATATTAATCAATAAGGTTGCGACATGAGAGTAAACCAGGAGAGGATCGGGGGTAAGATGTATAAGAAGGGGGCGTGTTAAGATTCAATCGAGATATCGTAACAAGATTCGATATTACACCATCTTCGAGTCTTCTCAGGATCCGAATTTTTTGAAAATTTGTCCCATCCTTCAATGTCAAGATTGGGTCGACCAGGCCAGATCATGATTGGTTCTCTTCTACCATATCCACACCCCCATCCATGTCGATTTTAAGTAGCGAGTCTCATGAGATCAATATTAGATGACATCAATTTTAAAAAGCTTATGGTGCACTTAGAATATGATTGTAACGACTAAGAATTTTGCAACATAATTAAGTCAATAAAGTATACTTTATGTGACGTGATTATGATTATAAGATAAAATATTGATTAATTGTCTTTGCTGCATATTAGAATTTAGGAGCGTAAATAAAAACGTTTCACCTTAAAGAGTCAGCTTAGGAGTTAAGCTGTGTTGTCGGGCCGTCGGGTAGAACGGAACCCGTCCCAATAAAGAGTTAAAGAATATATATATATATATAAGGTGAATTATGTGTGATTGAATGAAATGAATGTGTCAGTAAATTATTTCGTCCTAAGTGACGTGTCAATCAATAAAGATAATGAGAAGCGTAATTGAAATGCTGAGTGTCGGGCTGTCAGGCTGAACGTGACCCGTTACGCGTAAAAAGGATAAAGATTTAAAGAAGAATAAATTTGTGATCAGACCTGAGTCGTTATATGATTGTATATGTGTGATTGCTTGCATGTGTGCATGACTGTGTGCTCTGTGACATTTTTATGAATTTAAAGGAATTATTTGATTTAAATAAAGGTTTATTTAACCTTCGTGCATTTTTATAAAATCATCTGAGTGAGATAAAAACATGGAATTTGTTTTGTTATCTTCTTAATAGTTCTAGAGACTTTCTAAAAATGATAAGTAGATTTAATTGGTGGTCTTTGCATATTTAAATTGATTTTTATGTGGAAATGTTATTATTAAGGCGAGCTTGCAGAATTCTTATAATATCAACCGTCCGCTCAAAAATCTATTATGAGTAATGGTTAAAAAGCTAATTTCGAGATCTACGTATTAAAATTGTCACTTGCAATGATTTTCAACTTTCCGAGAGAGATATATTTTATAATTGATTTTTATTACATTTGAGTAAAAAGAAAGAATCAATTAGGCATAAAAGGAGATTTACTAGATTACTAAAATGCCCTTGCCTTTGATAGTTTATAAACCATCCCCTCCCCTTTTTTTCTTTTCCCGTGAGCATCTCTTCCCCCCTCTCCCACATTTTCTTTTCTCTCTCACTCTCTCTCTCCCGAACACTCTCACTCTCTCTCTCTCTCTCGGCTCCCTCCATCTCTCTTTTCTCTCTCTTACATGCAACACCCAATCTTCACTCAAACTCAAAGATATTACCATCTATAGCTTCCATTTTCGGTATACTTCTTAGATTTCATTTGCATGTAAGTGTTTGTATAAGTATTTATGGTTCCATCTCTATGGTTGTGTTCAAGGAAATACAATTTCTTGATATATGATCATAAGAGTAGATTCAAGAGATTTTGTGGTTTAAAACTCAAGGGGAGACCCGTTGCGGGCTCTCTTCAGTTCGACCACCACCGGCCATGATCCAAGGAGAGCCGGTGGAATTTTAATGATGTGTTAATGTGATTTTGAGCCTTGCATGTCTTGGTTTCTTGAAAGTTCAAAAAGGGTTTTGTATTTTATTTTTTTGGGAATTTAAGTATGTGATTGATAAATGGATTGCTTTGATTGTTTTAAAAGAATTTGGATGTGTGTAAATGAGTTAATGCTTAGAAAATCAAATTTGAGGGTTGCATGTTGAGGTTTTGGTTCGACATTTTATTAATAAAAAGAAGGGGATTAGATTTGGTGGCTTGATCTTAGTGTAAACTAAGCTTAATTAGCGAAAAAATGTGATTGCATGTTAGTTTTAAAGAAGATCAAGTTATGCATGTCAATGTCTAGTCCTTGAGTTGTGAATTTTGGATTTTTCCGAATAGAAAATGTGTTTAGAAGAGATTTACTTGAAGATTAAGTGAATGCATGCTTGTTGATTGGATAATTTGATTAAAGCTTGAGTCATTAGGTGATGTTTTGTTTTGTGATTCGAAAATTGTGATGGAAATGAGTTAAATGACTAAGTTAAGGTTTAAAAACAAGTTGAGAATGTGATATAAGACTTTGCATGTCAAGATTGATCTTTGCATGTGTGTTTTCTTGAAAAACCCGAATGGGTCTTATGGTTAAAAAGAGAATTAAGTGTTAATTGAGTGATCGTCCATGATTACGTTTGAATTATGAGTTTAAATGAGTTGTAAGAATGAAATTAAACTAGCTTGGGATGATATACTTGATGCATGTCAAATAAGGGTTTTGCATGTTTGATTCTTGATTGTGATAAGTGTTAAGGCCGAATAGGCCATAGGAAATAAAGGTCAAAAACTTAATTTTGGTAATTGAAAGAATGATTGAGTGTTTATATGTGAAAATCTTTGATTTTGCTTGTTGGATTGTTGTTCTGGTTCGAATTAAGGATAAAAGAAAAAGGGAAATTGAGTTGATTGATTTTAAAAGCTATAAGAGATAGTTATGGTCATAAAGGCGTGATTATGAATGAATCATGTACTTGTATGAGGTATAATCGTTTGATTTGAAGAATAGTCAAGGTTAAGCGAGTATAAGTTGATTATTGAATATATATAAATATATAAAGGTTATGAAAAAAGAATGTGTTATGTGCTATGTGCATGTGTGTATAAGCTATACTCGTATAGTTCGAGTCAAGAATATAATCGAGTTATCGTATATGAGTGATCGTTCCGGGAACGAGAGTTGAGAAACTGATTAAGGTTTTGGTTTTATTGTAGAATCGGAGCGTGAGGGCATTCGGGCTAGGAAAGGGAAAAGTATACTAGGTGGCAGTAGTTCAACCTTTGTGAAACAGGAAAGCGAATTCAGGCAAGTAACTCTACTTGCTTGTGAAATTGTTAAAGAGAGGATATTGTCCATGCCATGTAGAGTATTGAACTGTTTTAGTGATATACCCCTGTTATTGATTCTTGAGATACCCTATCACTGTTCTTGTGAACCTGTTAATGATAAGATTATTGATCAAACCCTTTGATAACGTTTTCTTATCCTGATTACTTGTTAATACCATGAACTGTTATAAACCCTATGAGAACCTTTACGAACCCTTGTGTAATGATCCTTTATTCTTTTGTTTACCTTATACTCTATTGATCTTTGAAACAGTCTTGATTCCCTGAATTTGAGTACCTTGTTATCATTTGATCAAGATCCCTAGAATTGAACTTTGTTTATCCTTGATTTGTTTCCTTATCTTTGAAATTCTTGAAATTTGAACTTAAGAATGAGTTTCGACTTAAAAGAGTCTGAATGATTTCATATGCTCGGTAATGATAAAATGAATTTAGTAAAACCTTTCTTTTCCAACAAAAAGGTTTTTCAAACGAATTCCTGATGGATTGGATTGAGACGTAAGAGACTAGTGGGACTAGTCCAATCATGATAAGAGGCTAGCGGGGCTAGTCCAGTATAAGGCTGAAATTATGCCATTAGTACCTTAAAGACCGGATGGAGGTCGGTACGGGTTGATCACCCGTATTAATATGAATTGAAAGTTAAAGTAGTCCAATCAAGGGTTCCATAACTATTGAAATTTTATTATGTGAATGATTTATTGAAAAATAAATGGTATATAATGTTTGAAAAGAGTTGATTGTGATATTGATTAGCTTACAGCTTGTGAACCCTGAATTTTGATTCCGTTATCAATCATATAATTGATTCCCAATGATGAATTGATTATCGCTTTCTTCTAAAGATCTATTCTGATCCTTTAATGATTTGTGATGAATGTCGGCTTTCATCCTATCTCGAACCTTGTTTCCTGAAAGCCCGGAGCTTTTCTCCTTAACCCTTTCATAGCCCAGAAGACAGAAGTCTGCCACCTAGAAATGATAAAGTAGAATGCCCTGAGAATTGGTAAAAGTATATTGTGAATTGATATTGTAGAATTGCTATGTAGTTACTTGCTGAGTTTTATACTCATATGTTGTGTTTTAATCTAACCATGACAGTTAAGCAAGAAGATGGCCAGGCTTAGGCGCACTGCTCGTAAGAGCGTACCTGGTGGTCCCTACAGTGTTGAGGGCTTCCAGTTGTCAGAGCAGGTAGTACAGGTTTTTGTGTGAGCAAGCGCTTAGCCAGAAAGTTGTAAAGTTACAATGGGTTATCTGTCGGTTCCCAGCCGAGATCGATTATCTTTATTTAATATTATTTTGGGGTTGTAAGTTATATTTTATAATTAGTAGTTGTAATCTTGTCTCATACTTTATCTTGTTGATCCTTTTAGTAATTAATCGGGGTTTATGCTTATTTAATTATTGGATTAAGAGTGTGTGGGTCCTCATTTCCTAACCCCGAGATTGAGGGCGTCACAAGTTGGTATCAGAGCTACAGGATCTAGTCCCTGAGATAAGTTAGGAATAAAAGGGTATTTTGGGAATATATTTATATCGCGAGAGAGTTTGACACATATAGAGTTGAGTTAGACTATTAGGTATAGTCTAAGAAAAGTGTTTATCAGTTAGAGTGGGAACTAGAGTTAGGGTGTGAGTTAGCTGGAAGCTTTATTTAACCCTAATATTGTTTCTTGGTTGCTGTTTTATGTTTTCTCTCAGGATCCGAGTAGTGGTAGTGACTCAGACTCAGAGATTAGTTTGACTGGTACCCAGTGGACCCCATTCCACCCTCTCCAGAGGAGTCTGTGTATGTTAGTTCTGATCCAGAAGAGGATCCATCTGAGAGTAGTGAGTTCCCTATACAGATTTCACCCTTGAGGCCAGATTCAGAAACCCCTTCCCCTGAGCACGAGTCTGAGATGCCTAAGATTGTGCCTGTTAGTGTTGGTGGCAAGTTAGCCCAGGATCGAGACTTTGTTTACTCCCGTATTCCTGAGTTGGGAGCTTTGGTGGATAGGCTAGCACGAGAGACTAGGCAGAGCACTTCAGTTATGGATGATGAGTGGCGAGTCCGGATTAAGATGGTGGAGCAGATTGCTCAGAGGAGATTGGATGAGGGACCATCCACTAGTGATGTTGATGCTGAGGCCCGGAGGCTGCATAAGATCATTCGCTGGATGTTGGTTATGTTGAGGGAGATTCTAGATGATTAGACGGGACTGTTGGTTGAGCCCGTAAATTGTTGTAATTCAGACCAGTGTAGTAGTAGTAGTTGGAAGTTAGGGGTAGTTAGGGGAATATTTTCCAGTTTTTCCCTCTGTATAACCCTGCTATATTATTGTACCTTATTTCAGAACCTGTGATAGCCAGAACTATCTTTATGTACCCTTTGTTTAATTAAATCCATTGTCTTGTTTCCATTATGCACCCTAAACATCTCATAAACTGTTCTCAATATCATGTTTCCATACAACCATGTTTAAAGATTGTTAAACCCTATTTTGGTACCATGATAAAACAACACTGATATGAGAATTATGTATTAATAGGATTGCATGTGCAAATTGGGTAAAGCCTAAAACCCACAAAAGAGATTTTATAAGAACTGTTGTTATATGCCATGCTATCGTATTGCTAAACAGTTGCTCAATCAGGTTTGTAAGAAATGGCCAACTCACCAGATCACCAAGAAGAAGAAATTCCCACCCAAGACCCAGAAGTAAACCCAGAAACCACCATGATGAGCAGACTTGCTCAGCTCTTGCAATAACCCGTGGCCCCTAAAGTTGGAAACTTTAAGCACTTTCAATCCGTTCACCCCCCAGAGTTCTTAGGTTTTCCAGACCCGATTAAAGCTCAGTCGTCGTTGAGAGAAATGGAAAAAGCTTTTGAGTTAGCAGAAGTTAAGGACGATAAGAAAGCTCAGTATGCAAGTTATTACCTAAAAGATGAAGCAAGTTTTTGGTGGGAGTCTTCCAAGGCGTTGTTGGAAGGCAAAGACTTAACATGGGAGAAGTTCACTGAGATGTTTCTGGAGAAATATTTGCCAAGTTATATGCAAGATCAGTTGGAGATGAAATTTCTGTACCTTCGACAAGAAGATATGTCGGTAGCGGAGTATGAAGTGAAATTTTCAGAATTGTCTAGGTTCGTACCTGAGTATGTAAATACGGAGGTAAAGAAGGCTAAAAGGTTTCAACAGGGACTTAAGCCGTGGATTAGGAGTCAGATAGCAATGTTGGAGATCAAGAGCTATGTTGCTCTTGGGCAAAAGGCAATGATAGTAGAAGGAGAGCGTGAAGCTGCAAGAAGAGAAAGTGAAGGTAGAAAAAGGAAGTTTGAGAGCTCGGAGCAAGAGCAAGGGAGCTCGAAGTTTAGAGGAAAGTTTGGTAAGAATGGTGGAAGTCAGAACCAAAAGTTTCAGAAGTTTAAACCCGGTAACGGAATTCAGAACCGTTTCCAGAAAGCAGGACAACCGGGGAAGGATAACAGACCTCAGATTCAAGAATGCAAAGTTTGTGGGAAGAGACACCCGGGAAGGTGTAATAAGTTGGATGTGACATGTTTCAAGTGCAACCAGAAGGGGCATTATTCTTCAGAGTGTCCAAATGGAGAAAGGAAGCCTGACTTGGCTTGTTTCAAATGTGGTAGAGTGGGCCATATGGCCAGAAACTGCAAGGAGCCTGTTCAGAAGGCTAATGTTCTTAGGATTGCTGGACTGCTGCCTCTCTCAGCACCATCAGCTCAACCCAAAGCTAGAACTTTTAACCTGATAATGAAAGATGCGGTGCAAGATGTGGACGTGGTAGCAGGTATGCTTGTTATAAACTCAGTAGAAGTAAAAGTATTGATGGATTCTGAAGCAACTAGATCTTTTATCTCTGAAAGTATGTTTGATAAGTTAAATTGTGTTGCGTACCCTCTGGAACCTAACTTGATTATAGAGGTAGCAAATCAAGAGAAAGTTCTTGCTAACAAAGTTTTGCCCCGATTGTGATATGACTATAGAAGGTCGACACTTTTCTGCTGACTTAATTCCCTTTAAGTTAGGAGAATTTGAGGTTATACTGGGAATGGATTGGTTGTCAAACCATGAAGCGCAAATAGAATGTAAAAGTAAAAAGGTGAGGTTAAAAACCAAGGATGGTGAAGAGGTGATATTTAAAGGAAAGAGCCAAAAGAAGAAATTCCTAACGGCTATTGAGGCAAGAAGATTAATACGTCGAGGATGCGAAGTTTATTTGGCTCATGTCGTGGACGTGGAGAAAGAATCTATGAAGATCGGGGATATTCCGGTAGTAAGAGATTTTTCGGATGTGTTTCCTGATGAATTGCCTGAACTACCTCCAGACAGAGAGATCGAGTTTACGATTGATTTGGCTCCTGGAACGGAACCAGTATCGAAAGCTCCATATCGTATGGCTCCAGTCGAGATGAAGGAATTGGCAGCTCAGTTACAAGAATTGTTGGACAAAGGAGTAATTCGACCGAGTGTATCCCCGTGGGGCGCATCAGTGTTGTTTGTAAAGAAGAAGGATGGAAGTATGAGGTTGTGCATTGATTACCGCGAACTGAATAAGTTGACGATTAAGAATAAGTACCCTCTACCGCGGATCGATGACTTGTTTGACCAATTAAAAGGAGCTTTGTGTTTCTGAAAGATTGATTTAAGATCTGGGTATCATCAATTAAAGATCAAAGCGAAAGATATACCCAAGACAGCGTTCCGAACGAGATATGGACACTATGAGTTTTTGGTAATGGCATTTGGTTTAACGAATGCGCTAGCCGCATTTATGGATCTTATGAACAGAGTGTTCAAGCAATATTTGGATAAGTTCGTCATTGTGTTTATCGACGATATACTGATTTACTCCAAGACGGAAGAAGATCATAAGGAGCATTTGAGGATTTCCTTGGAAATTCTGAGAAAAGAGAAGTTGTATGCTAAATTTTCAAAGTATGAATTTTGGCTAAAGGAAGTGCAATTTCTTGGTCATGTAGTTAATAAAGAAGGAATCAAAGTGGACCCAGCCAGGATAGAAGCTGTAATGAATTGGGAAAGACCCTAGACTCCTACGGAAGTCAGAAATTTTATGGGATTAGCTGGATATTACAGAAGGTTTGTGCAAGATTTTTCTAAGATTGCAGTCCCATTAACAAAGTTGACAAGAAAGAACGAGAAGTTTATATGGACGGAAAAATGCGAGGAAAGTTTTCAAGAGTTAAAGAAGAGGTTGGTAACCGCCCCGGTGTTGGTATTACCAGATAAAAAAGGAGAATTTGTGATATTCAGTGATGCTTCATATAAAGGACTTGGATGTGTGTTAATGCAACACAGAAAAGTAATAGGATATGCGTCAAGGCAACTCAAGCCGCACGAGCAAAAGTATCCAATACACAATTTGGAATTGGCAGAAATTGTGTTTGCCCTTAAGATTTGGAGACATTATTTGTACGGGGAAAAGTGCGAGATTTATACGGATCATAAGAGTTTAAAGTATATCTTTACTCAGAAATAATTGAATATGAGACAAAGAAGGTGGTTAGAATTGATCAAAAATTATGATTGTGCGATAAATTATCATCCTGGAAAGGCAAATGTGGTAGCAGATGCTCTAAGTCGCAAGGAAAGGTTGAATATGTTAACGTCATCAGAAGAATTGATCAGAGATTTTGAAAAGATGGAAATAGAAGTGCAGACTCCAGAATTTGGAGATGAAACTATATATGCAATGTCATTTCAACCCGAAATTTTGGAAAAGATTTGATGCTGTCAAGAGCAAATGATGAATCGCGAAAAGGATAAGTTGACAGGAGGAGAAATTAAAGATCAAAAAGATGGAAAAGGAATATACCGTGTTAACTCACGTATTTGGATACCTAATGTCGTGGAACTAAAGCACGAGATTTTGCAAGAAGCGCATAACTCGAGATTTTCAATTCATCCTAGAAGTACGAAAATGTACCAGGATTTAAAAGGAAGTTATTGGTGGCCAAACATGAAAAAGAAAATTGTGGAATGGATAAGTAAGTGTTATACGTGTTAAAGAGTAAAAGCGAAACATCAAAGGCCAAGTGGATTGCTTCAACCATTGGACATACCAGAATGGAAATGGGAACGTATCGCGATGGATTTCGTGGTAGGATTACCAAGGAACAAGTCTAATCATGATGCGATTTGGGTAGTAATTGATCGATTGACGAAATCAGCACATTTCTTGTCGATAAACGAAAGGTTTCCGTTGGAAAAGTTGGTCAAATTGTACCTAGATGAGATTGTGATGCGTCACAGAGTTCCTGTATCTATCGTGTCTGATAGAGATCCGAGGTTTAACTCGAGATTTTGGCGACAATTTTATGATCATTTGGGAACTAAGCTGAAAATGAGTACGACATATCATCCGCAGACGGACGGACAAAGTGAAAGGACGATTCAAACAATTGAAGATATGATGCAAACCTGTGTAATAGATTTCAAAGGAAATTGGGACGATCATTTGCCCTTAATTGAGTTTTCCTACAACAACAGTTATCACGCGAGTATTGGCATGCCGCCTTATGAAGCGTCGTATGGAAGAAAATGTAGATCCCCTACATATTGGGATGAAATTGGTGAGCGTAAATTAATTGGCCCAGATCTAGTTCAACAAAAGAAGGAAAAGGTAGAAATGATTCCAAAGAGATTAATTGCAGCTCAAGATCGACAAGCAAAGTACGCGAATCAAGAACGAAAAGATGTGCAATTCGAATCTGGAGACAAAGTCTTGTTAAAGATATCTCCTTGGAAAGGTTTAACCCGATTCGGAAAGAAAGGAAAGTTGAGTCCTAGGTATATCGGACCATTTGAAGTATTGCGACGAGTTGGGAAAGTGGCATATGAATTGGCGTTACCTCCGCAAATGCAACATCTGCACAATGTATTTCATGTTTCTCTCTGAAGAAATATAATGATGATGCGAGCCATGTGATCGAATTAGAACCAGTGGAAATCTAACCAGATTTGTCCTATGTGGAACATCATGTCCAAATTTTGGACCGAAACGAGAGGACGCTTAGAAATAAAGTCGTACCTCTAGTTAGAGTATTATGGAGAAATCCATTAGTCGAAGAATCGACTTGGGAATTAGAAAGTGAAATGAAAGAAAAGTATCCCCATCTATTTGTTTAGATCAGATTCTGGGTATAGAATCCTTTTAAGGAGGGTAGATTGTAACAACTGAGAATTTTGCGACATAATTAAGTCAATAAAGTATGCTTTATGTGACGTGATTATGATTATAAGATAAAATATTGATTAATTATCTTTGCTGTATATTAGAATTTAGGAGCGTAAATAAAAACGTTCCACCTTAAAAAGTCAGCTTAGGAGTTAAGCTGTGTTGTCGGGCCGTCAGGTAGAACGGAACCCGTCCCAATAAAGAGTTAAAGAATATATATAAAAGGTGAATTATGTGTGATTGAATGAAATGAATCTGTCAGTAAATTATTTCATCCTAAGTGACGTGTCGATCAATAAAGATAATGAGAAGCGTAATTGAAACGCTGAGTGTCGGGCTGTCAGGCTGAACATGACCCGGTACGCGAAAAAAGGGATAAAGATTTAAAGAAGAATAAATTTGTGATCAGACCTGAGTCATTATATGATTGTATATGTGTGCTTGCTTGCCTGTGTGCATGACTGTGTGCTCTGTGACATTTTTATGAATTTAAAGGAATTATTTGATTTAAATAAAGGTTTATTTAACCTTCGTGCATTTTTATAAAATCATCTGAGTGAGATAAAAACATGGGATTTATTTTGTTATCTTCTTAGTAGTCCTAGAGACTTTCTAAAAATGATGAGTAGATTTAATTGGTGGTCTTTGCATTTTTAAATTTATTTTTATGTGGAAATGTTATTATTAAGGCGAGCTTGCAGAATTCATATGAAATCAACCGTCCGCTCAAAAATCTATTATGAGTAACGGTTAAAAAGCTAATTTCGAGATCTACGTATTAAAATTGTCACTTGCAATGATTTTCAACTTTCCGAGAGAGATATATTTTATAATGGATTTTTATTACTATTTGAGTAAAAAGAAAGAATCAATTAGGCATAAAAGGGATTTAGTAGATTACTAAAATGCCATTGCCTTTGATAGTTTATAAACCATCTTCCCCCCTTTCTTTCTTTTCCCGTGAGCATCTCTTCCCCCCTCTCCCTCATTTTCTTTTCTCTCTCACTCTCTCTCTCCCGAACACTCTCACTCTCTCTCTCTCCCGAACACTCTCACTCTCTCTCTTTCGGCTCCCTCCATCTCTCTTTTCTCTCTCTTACATGCAACACCCAATCTTCACTCAAACTCAAAGATATTACCATCTATAGCTTCCATTTTCGGTATACTTCTTAGATTTCATTTGCATGTAAGTGTTTGTATAAGTGTTTATGGTTCCATCTCTATGGTTGTGTTCAAGGAAATATAATTTCTTGATATATGATCATAAGAGTAGATTCAAGAGATTTTGTGGTTTAAAACTGAAGGGGAGACCCGTTGCGGGCTCTCTTCAGTTCGACCACCACCGGCCATGATCCAAGGAGAGCCGGTGGAATTTTAATGATGTGTTAATGTGATTTTGAGCCTTAACTCAGCAGGAGATTCAAGAGATTAAGTGAATGCATGCTTGTTGATTGGATAATTTGATTAAAGCTTGAGTCATTAGGTGATGTTTTGTTTTGTGATTCGAAAATTGTGATGGAAATGAGTTAAATGACTAAGTTAAGGTTTAAAAACAAGTTGACAATGTGATATAAGACTTTGCATGTCAAGATTGATCTTTGCATATGTGTTTTCTTGAAAAACCCGAATGGGTCTTATGGTTAAAAAGAGAATTAAGTGTTAATTGAGTGATCGTCCATGATTACGTTTGAATTATGAGTTTAAAAGAGTTGTAAGAATGAAATTAAACTAGCTTGGGATGATATACTTGATGCATGTCAAATAAGGGTTTTCCATGATTGATTCTTGATTGTGATAAGTGTTAAGGCCGAATAGGCCATAGGAAATAAAGGTCAAAAACTTGATTTTGGTAATTGAAAGAATGATTGAGTGTTTATATGTGAAAATCTTTGATTTTGCTTGTTGGATTGTTGTTTTGGATCGAATTAAGGATAAAAGAAAAAGGGAAATTGAGTTGATTGATTTTAAAAGCTATAAGTGATAGTTATGGTCATAAAGGTATGATTATGAATGAATCATGTACTCGTATGAGGTATAATCGTTTGATTTGAAGAATAGTCAAGGTTAAGCGGGTATAAGTTGATTATTGAGTATATAAATATATAAAGGTTATGAAAAAGGAATGTGTTATGTGCTATGTGCATGTGTGTATAAGCTATACTCGTATAGTTCGAGTCAAGAATATAATCGAGTTATCGTATATGAGTGATCGTTCCGGGAACGAGAGTTGAGAAACTGATTAAGGTTTTGGTTTTATTGTAGAATCGGAGCGTGAGGGACATTCGGGCTAGGAAAGGGAAAAGTATACTAGGTGGCAGTAGTTCAACCTTTGTGAAACAGGAAAGCGAATTCAGGCAAGTAACTCTACTTACTTGTGAAATTGTTAAAGAGAGGATATTGTTCATGCCATGTAGAGTATTGAACTGTTTTAGTGATATACCCTATTATTGATTCTTGAGATACCCTATCACTGTTCTTGTGAACCTGTTAATGATAAGATTATTGATCAAACCCTTTGATAACCTTTTCTTATCCTGATTACTTGTTAATACCATGAACTGTTGTAAACCCTATGAGAACCTTTACGAACCCTTGTGTAATGATCCTTTATTCTTTTGTTTACCTTATACTCTATTGATCCTTGAAACAGTCTTGATTCCCTGAATTTGAGTACCTTGTTATCATTTGATCAAGATCTCTAGAATTGAACTTTGTTTATCCTTGATTCGTTTCCTTATCTTTGAAATTCTTGAAATTTGAACTTAAGAATGAGTTTCGACTTGAAAGAGTCTGAATGATTTCATATGCTCGGTAATGATAAAATAAATTTAGTAAAACCTTTCTTTTCCAACAAAAAGGTTTGCCAAACGAATTCCTGATGGATTGGATTGAGACGTAAGAGACTAGTGGGACTAGTCCAGTCATGATAAGAGGCTAGCGGGGCTAGTCCAGTATAAGGCTGAAATTATGTCATTGGTACCTTAAAGATCGGATGGAGGTCGGTACGGGCTGATCACCCGTATTAATATGAATTGAAAGTTAAAGTAGTCCAATCAAGGGTTCCATAACTATTGAAATTTTATTTCTGTGAATGATTTATTGAAAAAGAAATGGTATATAATGTTTGAAAAGAGTTGATTATGATATTGATTAGCCTTACAGCTTGTGAACCCTGAATTTTGATTCTGTTATCAATCATATAATTGATTCCCAATGATGAAAAGATTATCGCTTTCTTCTAAAGATCTATTCTGAACCTTTAATGATTTTTGATGAATGTCGGCTTTCACCCTAACTCGAACCTCGTTTCCTGAAAGCCCGGAAGCTTTTCTCCTTAACCCTTTCATACCCCAAAAGACAGAAGTCTGCCACCTAGAAATGATAAAGTAGAATGCCCTGAGAATTGGTAAAAGTATATTGTGAATTGATATTGTAGAATTGCTATATAGTTACTTGCTGAGTTTTATACTCATATGTTGTGTTTTAATCTAACCACGACAGTTAAGCATGAAGATGGTCAGGCTTAGGCGCACTGCTCGTAAGAGCGTACCTGGTGGTCCCTACCTTGTTGAGGGCTTCCAGTTGTCAGAGCAGGTAATACAGGTTTTTGTGTGAGCAAGCTCTTAGCCAGAAAGTAGTAAATATACAATGGGTTATCTGTCGGTTCCCAGCCGGGATCGATTATCTTTATTTAATATTATTTTGGGGTTGTAAGTTATATTTTATAATCGATAGTTGTAATCTTGTCTCATACTTTATCCTGTTAATCATGTTAGTAATTAATCGGGCTTTATGCTTATTTAATTATTGGATTAATAGTGTGTGGGTCCTCATTTCCTTACCCCTAGATTGACGACGTCACAATGATGGTATGCGACGATAAGGTGATGACACCGATGGCAGCTATGGACTGAAGTTCAAATCAAAATTTTAGCCGGAGGGAGGCACAACAACAATATTTTAGGTTTTTTATAATATCAGAATTCATTAAATAAATATCAAATCTTCGCTTTTCTAAGTATAAAACTAGAAAAGTATCGACTATTTTCTTGATTTTAATTATTTACATAATCGCACTTGTATCTTAATATGTATAAAAAAAAGATTCTGACATGTATTAAATATATTATTGTATTGGAAACATCAACGATGAGATGTGAAAAATTTGATACGATATTAAAATTTTGAGCCAGAATCAATCTCGACAAAAATAATATCCAGTAAAATTTTAATTATTCCCTCCATCTCATATTAAGTATTTTTTACTAGTATATGACCAATTTATTTTATATTTTGACCGTAAATTATAATTTATTTATAATTAAATATGATTCAAAGCTTGTATCATTAGAAAATATATCCATTCCTCTTCAAAATGTATTTTTTAATATTTGAAGATAACATATAAAATTGTCTTAATTATCGGTAAAAGTATAATCAGCTTGATTACATAATAATCAAAACAAAACACATATTAATATGAGATGGAGGGTGTATTAATATAATCTACTAGTCAAGTTTGTCTATTCATTATAATTTCAAAATATAATCTTTGACAATATTTTTTAATATCCACTACCTCACATATCTATAACTTTAACCTTCAAATTATTGATAGTCCATACTCTTTTCTTATAAGTAAAACAAATATTTTATGTTATTTTGATTAACCAAGTTTTTCACAACCATTATATTACAAATTACAAATTAAGTAGATAATAACCGATATAAATATAGATAATTATTTTTAAATATACACATAAAAGGAATATATGCAAAATATATCATTTTACAAAATATGTTTAGTTTGCATAACATAAATGATTATGTTGCAGAACATACAAATCGTACTTGTAAATATTTGAGATTTGCATTATTTTATTAATTAATGATATTTGTGAAACATGTTTTTTAAGATAACACGTTTTAGAATATATTTTATTTGCAGAACATAGATGGACTCCAAAGACTCCAATAAAAAGGTGGACTATATAAAATTTTTGTCTATATATATGTTACGGGCTGTTACGGGCTGTTACGGGCTTATAAGCCATAAGTGGCTTATAAGTATATTGCCAAACAAGCCCATTATGTGTGTGTGAAATTTTATAAAAAACAAATATTTCATTTTAATTTATAAATTTGGCTAGAATTTTTTTTGCTAATCAATTACACACATACACGTATTAGAAATCGAATACGAGATATCGAACACGAAACGAACACGAGTTTTCGTGTGAGTGTGTCATTCTAAATTCTAAAAAGTCTGATTCCTTTTATAAGATAAAAAGAGTAAAATATACTTAGACACACATTTTTTATGCCAAGACCCGGCGTCGTGTTACAGAATCTTCCTTGTATAAATTTCATTTTTTCCTCATCTCCTCTCTCTTTTATCCACCCCTCTTTCTGTCTATTTAGTATTTCATTATACATACACACAGAAATTTTGTATAAACACATAAATATCACACAGATCTCACTGTTTATGTTCTCATCTAAAGATCGTGAGTAAACCGATCATCAAAACAAGATGGTTTTGAATACACAAGAACTGAATTTAAATTTAAAACCCAGCTTTGTTCCCAAGACAATCAGTGATTTTTTGGGTGAAGTTTCATCGATCCGTAACGTATCTGATAAGTTAATGAAATTGGATGGTTTTATTAAAAGACTGGAAGATGAAATGAGAAAGATTGATGCTTTTAAACGCGAGCTTCCTATTAGTATGCTTCTTATTAGTGATGGTGAGTTTTGATTTTTTTTGATTTGTTTGTTTGATTGTTTTTTGAAGTGGGTTTTTGATTTTGTTTAGTGGGGTTGTGTTGTTTTTTTGGATTGTGAATGTTTAGGTGGTGAATTTTGATGGTTTTGATTAGTGGGGTGTTTTTGAAATGATGAATTTGATTGGTTTTGAAGTGGGTTTTGTTGGTTTGATTGTTTTGGGTGGTTTTGTTTGTGGGTTTTGATTAAATGTGATGTTTTGATTGATGATTATGTGTAATTCATGTGTTTGTGTGTGTGTGTTTGTGTGAAGTAATTTAGCATATGAAATGGTGATTTGTGTTGCTGAGATGATTGATATGTCGTAATTCGGGTGATCTGTAGTACTATGATTGATGATTTGTACTATTGTGAGGTGTTTTATAGCTGGTTTGTAGAGGGTGAGGGTGATATGTATGTGTGTTGTTGTGTGTGTGTTGGTATTGAGATGTTTTTGTTGTTGCAGCAATTGCGGCTTTGAAGGAGGAATTGGATCAGTGTAGGAGGAGAAATGTTGAACCGGTGTTTGAAGAATTTATGCCGTTGAAGATGAGTTGTGATGAAGCTGAGAAAGATGAGAAGACGAGAATGGAGAAGGAGAGTAAGGAGAAGAAGAATTGGATGAGCTCTGTGCAGCTTTGGAACAGTAGTGATGATCAGAAGAAGCAAGATGCTGATCTGGATTCTCAGAAGAAACCAAATCCAGTAGTTGAAATTGCTAAGGTAGTTTATAATTTTACGTAATATAGTAACTATATTTGAGGTTTACATTTGGCTTACATGTATGAGGAATTCGTGATTGAGTTTGTGTTGTTTTGATGATAGAAATCTGAGCTGGAAAATGATGCAAAGATGAAAGATGTGTGTCAGTCCTATAAGGGTAGGGCAGAAGCAAGTGCATTCATGCCATTCAAGGGATTTTCTGCTATTCCGCTAGCTGCAGTTAGGATGGAGGCAAAGGTAGAAGCTAAGGATGCATTTCCAGTTGTTGGGCTTTCTCTCGTGACTCCTGGAACTAGTAAACCAAGGCTAGAATTGGGGTCTAGTGTTTTGAGTTCGAAATCCAGTAGTAGCATAGCAGTTTCTTATTCCAGTCCAAATGTCCAATCAAAGATACAGACTAGCTCCTCCCAGACGTCTAGGAAACAAAGAAGATGCTGGTCACCGGAGTTGCACAGGCGCTTTGTTGCTTCCCTGGAGGAACTTGGAGGTGCACAAGGTTAGAATCTTTAGCTGAACTTTCACTATTCGAACTTGTTATTTTGATAAAGAACTTGTTAATCTCTGTCTTCCATAGAAAAATATCTATAGTAATAAACATGAACGTATCTTAGATGAAGCTTATATATTGTTTATGTTGATCTTATACACTTGGGAAGCACTTATAGCTTTTAAACTTGTAGTTTGCTATAAACTTGATGTTAGATTAGTAGTTAAAGATATCTTACCCATTATCTTCAGGTTTAGCATATTCAGTTATATAACTGACTTTACCATTAGAATTTATTAGTTCGTGTTTCTTTCAAGAAATTATCGCATAAACTCATCAAATATTGTTTCTCTTCTTAACTTTCTCAGTTGCAACTCCCAAGCAAATTAGAGAGCTAATGCAAGTTGATGGTCTTACAAATGACGAGGTGAAGAGTCATTTGCAAGTAAGTTCAAGCTCTCCATCTGATAATCTTCTATAATCCTCTAATTTTTGTGACATGCTAAAATGGTTTCCGTTTATTTCAGAAATATCGACTTCATGACCGTCGATCCCCATCAAGCAAATCAGCAGATTCAGCACTTACTCTGGGATCAGCCTTACGAATCTCTGGATATGGTGAATCCTCAACCCAAACTCGTTCCAAGTCTACTTCTCCTGAGGGTCCACTACAGCTGACTGATACCACTGGAAGGACTTCTACTACAGTTGGTGATAGCGTGGAAGACGAAGAAGCTGAAAGATCCAAAAGCTATAGCTGGAAAAACTGAGTTCAGGCCTCCTACAAAAGTTGCTGTATAAAATATACTCATCCACCATACTTTGCATCCACCATACTTTGCAGATAAAATTATACACCGGAGAGATGGACTACAAATATAATACAGTTGATAATATGGTAGGTGTTTAGGAAGGCCGTGAAATTTTGCAGACTTAGTTTTTGTTACCGCCTGTCTTGACTTTTAGTTGTTTTGAGGTTTTCTGGTATAAAGAACTTCTGTTGAAGTGTAACTGTGCTGAGAATGAGAGACAGGATGAGTTTTTACTTGAATTGAGAGCACCTTGTATACCTAATTTTGTTGCGGAATTCTGAGCTTTACTTTCTCTTATTTTCTTAATGGTGGAATTTATAGTTTTATTGTATTTTATGAATACTTCTTTAACGCATTAGATTTTTTTAGTATATGCAGAGGAACGAGAATTTAAAGCCATGACCATGATCAAGCTTATGAGGAGGGGAATGTGTCGTCCCACTAGGTTTGTCATCCTTGGACGTGCTTCTATACCCTTCTCAAGCTTCCCTTTTTCGGTTAAATGTCAAGGTGTTTCTTTCCTTCGTGTTCATCATGATAAACCAAGTACAGCCTTCTTTAGCTTCCTTTTTTCGGTTAAATTGTCAAGGTGTTTCATTCCTTCCCTCGTAATCATCATGATAAACTGCTGACTCTGAACTCGTATTCTGGTTAATGCCTCTTCAGTTTTTTCTTGTAAGGTTCCATTTCCACATTTTAGTGGAACTTTCTTCTTATTTTCTAAGTATTCTTCTGAAAGGTGCCATTTTGGTCTATTGTAAACACAAGGGGATTCAATGCACTCATGATAGAAGAGAACAAGAAGGAAGAAAAACATTTTATTCTCCTTCCCTCACGATTTACCAAACAAAACCCTTTACACCTTTGCAAGAAGGTTGAAATTGGTAATGTAGAATGATTCTAGTCATGTAGAATGTATATAATGTGTATATATATGCTTTCCCATTTAACAGATTTAGCTGCCAACTGGTTGGTGCATCTTCTTATATTATTCTTGTATATGAAGAAGTCAATTTGTTCTCTCAAGAAGCGGCTCACAAGAAAGGCCTCTTAAGTTTGGTATCCGGGGCGTCACGAGCAAATGATTGTTACACCATATTCCGCAATTTTTTTTGGTGATATAATATGTTGCAGCAGTCATTTATTCGAAATATCACGTCTTTTACAAATTTTTTGTATGCATTATGTAAATTTTTGAAGTGTACATATAAAAAGTCATCACTTAAACAGTCATTTGTTCGGGACTATCGTCTTTTTTAATTATAACAGGATATTTGTATGCATTATGTAGATTTTTGAAGTGTACACATAAAAAGTCATCACTTAAACAGTCATTTGTTCGGTACCATCGCCTCAGTTAATTATAACAGGAAATAATATCTAGGTCACGACCGTCATGCCTCTGTTGATTATGATAAGAATCAATATCTTTAAGTAATTCAAGGGTTTATATTTTTATTATATGCAGTCTCTAAAATTTGACACATCCTGGCTGATTATTCTAACACTTTTATATTAAAGTGTTTCTTTGAGACAATCATTTGTTAAGTAATGCCAACTCCCTTGTTTGCGTAGTTTGTAGAATGAGTTAAAAATTAAAATAATCTTGGATAATTTTAATTCCTCAATTGACTGCTCCACTGACATTCTTGAGTCAAATAACAAAAGAATTAATTAAAGAATAATCTAGACCCGAATAGTTGTTAATCAAACTTTTAATGTTAGTTAATTAGTCAAATCCCACTTGATGGCCCATGTGTTAATCAAGTAATGCAAGGACAAAAGATTCTCTATCACAGAAGAAATAATTGAGAGAAGAATCTTGAGAACAAGATAATCTTACGTGGGCCCCACTTTGATACGGGCCAAATACGGGCCATCTTTTCACAAAATTGGATTGAAGTGAAGCCTCAAAATGATGTTGACCTCTTGCAAATCCGTATACATGAATTTTACCTTTCGAAATTCACAACTTTAAGAAATAAACAGTAAGATCATCTCGTGTAAAACTAAGGTTCTCTGCAGGGTCAAATAAAATACTACTCTCTCCGTTCCTAAAAACGTTTCTTAGTTTGTGTTGGAAACGTTTGCTAATACACACTTTTGATTGTTTAATATCTTTAATTTCGTATTAGTATTAAATATAAAAACTTCATTAGATTAAATTACTCATAAATACGAATCCAACAAAATCACTCATGATTATGTTTGATCTTATAGATTAGGTGTAAATTAGTAATCAATCGTTTACCATGAACAGTACAAAAAATCAAAATAGAAAAATATTTTGGGACGGAGGGAGTAATATATATGATGATTTAACAAGCATGTTATTGGAAATGGTCTACGAGGGGAAAAAAAGTTATACCGATTGTAACGCCCGAATTTCTATTGATAGGAAGAATGTCATTCGTCCTGATAGAACGCCCTTCAGCTTGACCTGAAAAGGGAAGAGAATGTGAATGATCGTCCCCCCGATTCATCACAGGTGTGGAAATTAATAATCAGGAAATATGTAGGTTTGAAAATACAAGATCGCACAATATATGAGAGTGTCATCGATTATGTTAAAAATCCGGACGAATGTTGAGGATTTTTTAGCTGGGGATGTTTTATTTTACCAGATCCTCCCAAACGGTCGGCCTGTTTATCTTTGGGGGGTCGTTCGCTCGGTCTAGGCCAGATGTACTCGACCCTTTATTTTATTTTATCTTTGCGATCTGTCCAAGTACATGGCTAACATTCTCTCTATTTTCGAATACAGGGACATGGACCGAACGAACACTTAGGTAGAATCATCTACCTCCCGTCCTGAACGAACGGGCGAAGACTCTTCAATTCTCTTACGGCTTATCCGGCCGCCAACAACCATTTGAAGATTCCTAATAGAAAAGGTAGAGGGGAGTTTATTGGTTGTATGATGCGGATAATGACGAGAGAATTTTTGACACCCCGGGTGTCCCAGAGGGGTATAAAGACCGAACGGTTGCTATTTCCGAAGTTTCCTTCAAGTGTGACTTCCGAATCTGCTGCTGAAGGTTTTGCAGCACCTTTTTGCGCAGATGTGCATAGCCATTGGCCAGATGGACCCAAATGGGTTCATCCATATTAACTACTTCTAGAACCGCTGTTTGCAGACGAAGGGTGAAGCCGCTTACATGTCTTTTTTGGTTTCATTACGACTTTCATAAGAACCCGAAGAGTTCGGGCTTCTATACCATCGCCCGTAGGGCGGGTCGGGCGGACTGGATCGCTACTAATTCTAGTAATAAAACTACCCACATCCATTGGTGCTTCATCAGTGGTCCGAAGTTGTCCAGATTTTCAGTCTGGCGGGAAGTTGACCCCACCAAACTACTAATGCCGAATTTGAGTAATGAAGAGAACGAGTTTTACGCGGCCTTGTTAGATGCTAAGGTATCTAAGCTCATATCCAAAGAGTGCCGAAGCAAAGACTGGCTTTACAGATTATGAGAGTGGGGTAACTAATTCTTTTTCTTCATTCCTTCTTTATGTGCATCGTTCAACTCGTTTTGCCCTCTACTAATATTTGTCTGATCTCTCCCCTATTTTATTTTCAGTGTCTTCCATGGAGGTTTTGCTGGAGATGAATTGGATGAAGACAGCAGAGAAGAAGACTGCTGAAGAGGGTGCTAAGTTGAAGGGATCGAACCCTTCGGGCGAAGTGGAGAGAGTTGTTAGGGAACCGGAAACTAGCCGACAGGAGCCTCTTGCTTTGGCTGAGGTCGCAGGGGATGCCCGGGACGGCCAGGAGACTGGGGTGATGAGGCGATCGTCAACAACCGGCTGATGAGCCAAGATGTGATCGTTCAAACGTACGTCCCAAGATGGGGTGTACTTATGAGCGACCACATGGTCTACCCTGCTTTTCATGCCATACATTTTACGTCCAAATTTATGTTGATATGAAGAGCGTCCTTCGGCTTGACCTAAAAAGGCAAGAGAATGTGACAGATTGTCCACTCGATTCACATCCGATGTGAGAATCAATAATATGAAAGTATATAGGTTTTGAGAATACAAGATCACTGAGTATATGAGTGTGTGAGTGTGTCAAAAAATGTGTATTTCTTACTCCAATCGTCTATTTATACCTATAAACCTGTGCAGTTAATACTCGTCCGTTATGCTAAAAATTTGGACGAAAGTTAGGAATGTTAGCTGGGCACATTTTGTTTTACCGGATCCTCCCAAACGGTCGGTCTATTGATCTTGGGCTTCATTTTGACTTGATAGGCCTTCGGCCTGACGAGCCTTCAACCGTTGAGCCTTCGGTCCTTGAGCCTGTGATGGACCTATAAATAACAGTGGTCTTGAAATTAAATTGTAGATACCACATAAACTAAAAAAAAGTATTATTGATATTCACTTTTTGCACTTATATATGTCTTTTAATCATTTTGGGAAGTTACCAAGTTTTGACAGACTTGGTGGGCACATAAATTGTAGATACCACATAAACTAACAAAAATATTATTGATATTCACTTTTTGCACTTATATATGTCTTTTAATCCGATGTGAGAATCAATAATATGAAAGTATGTAGGTTTTGAGAATACAAGATCACAGAGTATATGAGTGTGTGAATGTGTCAAAAAATGTGTATTTCTTACTCCAATCGTCTATTTATACCTATCAAACATGTGCAGTTAATACTCGTCCGTTATGCTAAAAATCTGGAAGAAAGTTGGGAATGTTAGCTGGGCACATTTTGTTTTACCGGATCCTCCCAAACGGTCGGTCTATTGATCTTGGGCTTTCTTTTGACTTGATAGGCCTTCGGCCTGACGAGCCTTCAACCGTTCATCCTTCGGTCCTTGAGCCTGTGATGGACCTATAAATAACAGTGGTCTCGAAATTAAATTGTAGATACCACATAAACTAAAAAAAGTATTATTGATATTCACTTTTTGCAGTTATATATCTCTTTTAATCATTTTGGGAAGTTGCCAAGTTTTGACAGCCTTGGTGGGCAATGTAACGCCCCAGTCCCACATCGAGGAGATTTGAGACTTCTGTTCAGTTTATAAGGCAAAGTACTACTACTTTGTGCACCAACAAATCATGATATTTTGGGGGCCTGTGATGGGTCCGTCGTAACCCAAGTTGGCTGTACTCGGGACAGTATACTTCAGCTTATTTCGGACTCGTAATCGAGACTTGACCTGGTTTTCGAAAAAGTCTCGGGATTTGACCTGGGTTGTCACATTTGGTATCAGAGCCGACTCTCGAAAGTTTGACGCGTCAAGTTGCCAGAGGTGGGGACACGAAGGCTGATGGTATTATCCCATAATGGCAAGAGGTCCGGAGGTGGGGACACGAAGACAGCCGGTATTATCCCACAATGGCTAGAGAGGTACGGTCTTGGACCTATGGGATGTCTGTTTCGGCCCTGACGAGGACGTCTGGAGTTTAAGTGGGGGAGTTTGTAACGCCCCAGTCCCACATCGAGGAGATTTGGGACTTCTTTTCAGTTTATAAGGCAAAGTACTACTACTTTGTGCACCAACAAATTATGATCTTTTGGGGGCCTGTAGTGGGTCCGTCGTAACCCAAGTTGGCTGCACTCGGGACAGTATACTTCAGCTTATTTCGGACTCGTAATCGGGACTTGACCCGTTTTTCGAAAAAGTCTCGAGATTTGACCCGGGTTGTCACAGGCAACCTCTTTACAACCATACAACTCCAGTATGTTGGCAACCAAGATTGTCATGATACATAAGATTTGGCAACCTTTATTGGAGATGCTCTAAGGTATTTGATTATTACTCCCCCATTCCTACTTTATATTAATAGACGGTTTCGTCACGTATTTTAAGACTCGTATAAACAATAAGAATAGTTTGCTATTTTTTTCCTTCTAAATAAAATATTATGTTTAAATTTGTATACAAAAGATGATTCCTTTAAAAAAATTATGAAATTATACTTTTTTAATAATATTCTTAAAACGTGTGTGAACCATAAAGAAACAGTAAAGAAATGAGTGGGACGAAGGGAGTAACTTTTATCATGATCGAAATACTGGAAAATAATAATCATTTAAATATGATTTATCGATAAATAAAAAGATAACTGGAATAAAAATTTGACATTTTCATATTTTAATAATGTTAATTTTTGATTTTATTTTTTATAAAATATGTCAATAAAAAACAACTCATAACAGTTAATCGAATTTCAAAAAATGAAACAATCAAATATTTCTTTAAAATTATCCAAAAATATGGTTTTTTTTGAAACACTTCTTATATTATAATAGTATGAGGAAGCTTCATAAAAAAAAATTAGCTAAGGTGGAACTGTTATAAATTAATAAATACTGTAGTTAATAATTTTTTTCTGGTCCTCACTAGGTTTAATATAGGATAAATTAACAATTTTAGTAAAATATAGTAATATCATATTTTTAAGAGATTTTTATATTAATTATTGGCCATCCTGAAATTATAAATATACATTAAAGATAATTTTGTATAAATAAAATTCTTTACTCACTTATATTTTTTTGAAAATTAAATCCTGTAAAACTTTTTTGAAAGCAATCCTGTAAAACTTATTTATAACTTTTCTCAGATTATCTATAGATAATTAGAATTTCTATCTTACTACCACAGAAGAAAAAACAATTAATGATTTTAAAAATAAATATTATTCCTTCCGTCCTAATTTATGTGACCTGGTTTGAATAGCACGTTAAAAATTAAAAATTTATCGTGCAAAAGATCAGAATATACGGACCCAAATAACTTAAGAATATGGATGACAATTTGTACCGAACCGATGGATATCCGATCTGTACCGATCCGATCGGGTTTTACCGAACCCGAATATTTCGGGTTTGGATTCGGGTTCGGGTTTTTTAAGCCGAATCATTTTCGGGTCGGGTTTGGTTTTAAGGCATACCGTTCCGAACCCGACCTGAAAACCCGAAACGCGTTCCGTTCCGACCCGAAGCCGAACCCGACTTGAAAACCGTGTTAATATATAAATAATATTTTATATTTTATAAATAGTAATATAATATATAATATAATATATAATATAATATATAATATAATATATTACTAATATTAGTACTAAAAAAATGTACATTTTATAAATTATCGCATTAAAGTAGTTGAAATATGTTTTTAGCAAGTATGTTCAATACAAGTATATTAAAGGTCTACATTGTTGCATTATTTCACTAATAATTTTATTCACAAAGGTATGATCCATTGTAATCTCTGAACCCTCTAATTTAACCCTAAAAATTTCAAAATCGTCATATTTATGAACACTTTGCTCAAATCAGATCCTAGTAATTTTTCACAAGAGTTTGTGCAATTAATGTGCAATTTGATAGTGATCTACAAACCCGAACCCGAACCGAACACGATGGGTTCGAGTTTTTCCGGGTTCGGGTTCAGGTTTGGCGAAAATAATCGGGTTCGGATTTGATTTTTGCTAAACCCGTTTCGACCGACCCGATTGTCATCCGTACTTAAGAAGGGCTTATGGAATGGACTAGTTTTATCTGGATTAACTTTATATACTCAATATAAACAAGGCCCAATCTATGATTGGACAACGGCCCTTTGAATTGGGCTTTCTCTTGCATATGTTATTTCGCCGTAACATATTGTTTGTAAAACCGATAGTTCCTACTACAGTAGAAGAATTGCGATAAATTTAATTTCGCCCAACGAAGTCGCAATTTGCAAAATTCGAGGATTCAAATAGCTCGTGCATTGTTAAGGAACTCCGTTTTAGAATAAACTCGAAGTTGTTTTAGTAAGATTATACGTGCACACCCTAATAATAAGATCAGTTTATATCTGCGTTATACTAAAACGAAGTACCGTCATATTATCATAACTTATATGTTAAGCTCTTTACATTATTAATGTCAAACTCTCATTAATTTGATTTGATGCATCATCCACAATCATATCCTAATTTAATTTACTTTCATTCAAATCTTTCTTTCTCTTCATTTATTACATCAGCTAATTTTCTCTCTTACTCATTTCTAATTTCATTTTTTCTTCATTTTTATATTCTTAAATTAATAATTTTTAATAATTCTTTTTCCTTCACTAATTTTATCTTATTTAATATTAATTATATTTACAAAAATATTCATTATTATATTTTTATATTTTATAAAATGATGATAACCCAATATTTGTAATTTGGATGATATTATATTTTAAGTTTCTATATTTATAATTTTATTTTGTTTTCATTATTATGTTTTAAAAGTATTGTATTAATATATACTCTCTCTGTCCCAACCATTTCTTTACACTTTCTTTTTCGGATGTACCATCCAATTCTTTACATTTCAAAACTTACCAAAAAATAGTAAATGAGTCCCACCACATTCCCACTTTTTTTTCTCTTTTCACACTACTTTTACTCAACTATCTCTTTTTTATACATTAAAGATCAACGGGTCCCGCTACTTCACTCACTTATCTTTTTTTTTCCACTACTTTATACATATTTGTTAACCTACGTGTCCAAATCAAATGTAAACAATTATCCTGAAATAAGCTATTTTAAAATAATTTTTCTAAAAATAATTAAAATATAACCGGACATTTGTCCTGAAACTAATCTAGTTATTAAGAAAAATAGGTTGAAATTAAATATGAACACCTAAATTTTGATGCCGGTGTGCACCTATAAACGAACAGTGTGACATATTAGCTAGTCTATTTCCGGAGATTTACCTTGCAAATTTGCAACTTTAAAATTTCGTTGCAATGTCTTATATGCATCTTTCATCGCAAAACTTTGAAAATTAAAGTCAATAACACGTCTTTGTGTGGATGTACAGATTGAAATTCTCTGATTCCAAAATCACAAGGAATAAAACGAAGAATATTGAGGAAATCACATGAATTCAACAAACAAGCCGACAAGAAAATATTGGATTCTAACTGCAGCAACTGCTCCGAATAAAAAGTTGCAGTAAAAGGAAATTAAAAAGCTGCAGTTTCAAATAACTCTCAAGAATCATGTACAGAGATATACTACGTTTACATATATAGGTAACCAAGACTAACTAGTAACTACAATTTGGTTTAGTTGAGATAAGCAAATGTAATCTATTGTGCATGAATAGATATAGAAGCCATATCTGTATAAGAAAATCGGTCCTCGACGATAATCATCTGTTCGCAATAATTTTTCGCCGAAAGAAAAAAAAACCTAAAAGAGGAGAATGGAACACAGATAGATGACATGACATGACCCCTAAATTTATCAAAATTTCTGTTGCGAAAATTATTGCGAACAGTCTGATAGATGATATCACTGTAATCGCTTGTGAAGACCAGAACTCTATGTATATTAAAAATGCATTTGAAAGTGTAAACGACATCTGAATAATGAAATGTAGTGACAGAATCAGGTCGAAATTGAGTTACGTCAAAAACTGAAAGTAGTATTTTATTTTTTTTCAAAACCCAAACGACCTTCAAAATTTGCTAATGTTTAGTTATTATGGTATCGAACTACCAGTGCACAAATGAGCCAACAATATATTGTTATAACGGTTAAACTCTTATATTTTCTTGCGGGAGTCGGTTGAAATTGAGTTACGTCGAAAACTGAAAGTAGTATTTTATGTTTTTTCAAAACCCAAATGACCTTCAAAATTTGCTAATGTTTAGTTATTACAGTATCGAAATACAAGTGCACGAATGAGCCAACAGAATGTTGGTATCGTGATTGAACTCTTGTATCTCCTTGCAGGACACGTCAGGAGTAGAGCCGGCCAAACGAACGGTTTGGCTCAGCACGAACGTTAATCGGATCGCCAAAAATTCGTTTAAATCGGCTCGTTGCGTGCCGGTTAATTATTCGGCACTAACCGCTAGAAAAGACGAAGCGATTACGAATAGGCTTTCCAAGAAACCACAACCGGACGGCACGGCACGGGAACCGGCCCGTGTAACTCATTAACGAGCCAGCACATATGTTTATTCGTTATTCGGCCCCGCACGTGACGAATAAGTCAGCCACCGAGTTCAGCCACGCGCCAAAATTTAACATAAATTTTTTAGAGGCCCAATCTGTTTGCTAGTTTAAAAAAAACTATTGAAATATTTTTAAAAAATCAAGTCAACTACGGAACCAAAATAAAAATAAACTAGATAAATAATTTGTAAATGTAGGAATTGAAAATAATTTGTGCATAATTCTTGTTATGTTAATAATTTGTTAATTGTAAGTTACAAAGTAAGTAATAGACTAACAGTTAGTAAGTAATAAAGTAAGGCTAACAGAACCAATTCGCCTGATTCGCCAACTCGCGGTTTGAATCGCAAATAATTATTCGCCACGCAGCCTGAAGTCCTGAACCATATTATTCGTTTAACTCGCGGGCCGTTAACGATTTACTCCTTCGATTGATCGGCACGGTTCGGCCCGGACCGTTAGTTTATACAGGCCGTTCACGAGTTTAATGATGACCAAACCGGCCCGCCAAATATTCGACTCGGCACGCTCGGCCCGTTCGTTTGGCCAGCTCTAACGAGGAGTATGTGCGTAATCGATTAGCAAAAAAGAAAAAACTACATGAGCATGACATTACAAGCTGTATGTGGGTACAAGGGGGCGCGGCTTGTTGGCAGAGCTCATAATAAACTTTGGTAAACATCACAAGGCCCAAGACTTGAAAAAATAACAGTATTCTCTACCTACACACTGAGATTCTGCATGCGCCCCTGCAGCTCAGTACTAACACCATATTTGTGTTTGTTTTTGTGATAATATTATTATTCCCTCTGAGCCAGTATTTTTATATAAACTAATATATATTGGTAGGTAGAGCTATAGGAAACTTAAATTATTTTGTTTCTTCTTCTTAGATTTTCTCAAAACAGAACTAACATTGGTACTGCTGCTAACTAGTTGTAGTTGTTAATTAGTATGTACCTTTCTCTTGGCTTTTTGTTAAATATTTTGGAAAATCAACATTCATCCACATGTTCTTACATGTATCATAGTAATCTACCATTACAACATCATTTTGAGATTATATTACCAAGGAAAGAATACTATTCTACAATTTTTATTCAAAGAAACTATTCTTTAAAAATTAAAATTTTAAGTTGATAAGTATGAATAAATTCAATCTCGAATTCAGATACATCATAAACCCGAATGAAACCAAAAGCTCAATAAATATTACTACTTCCGTCCCACCGGGTTCTCTACGTTTACTATTTGCATGTATTTCGAAACTTCTAGTTTCATAATGTTTTTTTAAAATTTTCTTTTTTTAATAAAAGTTTAAACATAAAACTTTTATTCAAAAAAAAATTTAAAAAATGTTATGGAGTTATATTTTAAAGAAACATTAAAAAACGTGCCGAAAAGTAACGTATAGAATACAGAGGGAGGAAGATACAATGATATTTCATATCTATATATTATTTAGAAAAAGAAACAATGCCTGTGTTAAAGTAACTTTGAAATGATTACTTAAATAAATCTTATATCATTAAAACACAAAAGTACATAAATAGACTTTACATTATTTCAAAAGCAAACCAGAAATTTTATTTTAGATTGGAAATGCAATGCCATTGGTACGGACAAACTAGAAATATTAACCAATTGATAGACATTTTTTTAAGACATCCATTATTGCAATACAAAAGTAGTGGAATGAGTAGATGCTGAACATAAAGTTGAGACATATTGCTCAACTTTTTGACTTTTTAAAAAGCAAACGTAGGGTCCGTTTGGCAATTCCGTTAAGTAGGCTTATTGGCTTATAAGCCCGTAACAACTTATTGACGAGTGTTTGTATAAGTTGAATTTACAACTTATAAGCTGATAAGTTGAATGTTGGTAACGACGTAATTTTTCACAACTTATTTTTAATTTTTCATTTTTTTTATCAATTTTAATTTTAGAATATATTTTTTTAAATGTTAATATAACTTAAAATATAAGAGTTAAGATAATTATATATAAAAATTATTTATTTTAATTCATTTAAATAAAAACAATTCTGACTTATAAGTTAAATTATCCAAACACTTATATAACTTATAAGTATTTATTAAATTATTACTTATTAATCACTTATTCACTTTAAATCATAAATTACTTATTTTAAAATTTACCAAATGGGCACTTACGGCAAAAACTGAACTTTGATAGAACAGAAATTATAAAAATATGAAGTAAATTCACATAGGCATGCAAAAATGGATCCAATAAGAACTAAACATGTGTTTTTCATAATACCCTTGTTGACAAATTGACAACCATTTGGTGCATGGATTAATTATGAAAGAAAGGTTTTAAAAACAATGCAGAGAGAGCAATGTGTTTTCATTTTTCAAATAGAATCTGATCCAGATGTTACAGTGACTAGTAGTAACTTTGTTATCATCATGCATTTACACATCCCCATAACTAATCAACAATTTCTAGTGGTCCAAACATTGGTAAGAAACTAACTAGGATTCCTGAATTTGAAGCAGTAGAAAGTGAGAAAAAAAAAAGAAAGAATCAAATTTATTACCAAATGTTGACCATGAGAACATGACACAGAGCTTACAGCAACAATTCTGCAGAGAGACCTCACTATTCTCTACCCTGCATTCTATAATGCTAGATTCTGATTTTGGGAATTTAACAATATATAGATTTTATGCTCATCGTCAGTAATGAACAAAAAACCGATCAAACCGCAAAATCGACACAATCCGCCCCTTATTTCGACCGACGGAGCCGAATTATTCAAAACCTGAATTTTAATAGGTTTAATTTTTTTTCAACCCGAATATAATGAGTTGGATCGAGGTTCAAAAAATTTAAACTCTTATTAACCAACCCAACCCGATTTTTTGATTATAGTATTATTATTAGAAATTTTAATTTATGTATTTATTGTCATAAATAATATATTTGAAATAAAATAATTATTTTACCGGTAACACACCATAAGTTATCGACTTTAAACTAGAAGAGTACACGGTATATATACTATTCAATAATTTTTATCTTCTGTTAAATTATGGTGTACATTTCAATTTTTGTTTAAAATTATTTGTAATTTTGACTCTTAAAAATATTTAAATAGTTTTATTCGAGTTTTAACCCAAACCAACCCGAACCAACCCGACCCAATATATAAAGGGTAGAGTTGGGTTGAAAATAACTTTTTCAGTTAACGGGTTCATTTTTTAAAAACCGAATTAATTGGGTTGGTTCGATTTATTACCTCTAAACCGGCCAACCCGATCCGCGTTCATCCCTACTCATCGTTATTATAAAATTAAATAGATATTTCGAGAAAAAGTTTACTCATATTAACAACATTATAAATCAATTTAATGCTAAGATTAATTTTATTAATTTTCCTTTTAAACTTTTTTAAAACTGTTTTTAAGGTATAAATGAGAGTATAATTATATTGTGATAATTTAATGGAGAAAAGACTAGAAAGATGGTTACACATTTACAATCTAAATCAATCAACAATGTGATAATATTTCTACAGATTAAACAAGTTAATATTTTGAGCTTTATAATCTTCTACTAACAAACTAGCCACAATTTAACACACTTTCAACACATTTTTTAATTACCACAAAGTTGTTTTCTTACATGGTTTCATGCAGAACAAGAACATGTGCCTAGAAAAGCTTATAAATAACAGATCCAACATTTGACAAAAGCTCCTCTTCAGTCTTCTCCTTTATAACTTTTCTTCTCCCCCTTGGGTTTTACCCTACACTTTCTGCTTGCAGTACATTCTTCCATCAATCCTTTCCCCATTTGCTATCTTTCTTCAACCCCATCCCCCTCACTCTTTTCCTTTACAGTTGTGTGTTCCTACTACTTTTACACACTCTCTCTCTCTCTCTCTCTCTCTCTCTCTCCCCACAAAATCCTCTAAACACAAAATCTTCAACTTCACCAAAATTTCACTTCTTATCTCTCACTCTCTCTCTCTAAACACAATAACTTCAACTTCACCAGTATTTCACTTCTCATCTCCCAAACCTTCACAAAACCTCAAAAAGATTCAATTTTAACAAGAAAAACCCACATTATATTTTCACCAATTCTCTCCAAAACCTGAAAAAGATTCAATCTTTAACACATTTCAAGAAAACCCACGTTCATTTCTCCCCAATACCTCAAAAAGATTCAATTTTAACACATTTCAAGCCCACCCACATTCCATTATCACCTCTCAACTCCAAAACCTTCACAAAACCTCAAAAAGATTCAATCTTTAACACATTCCAAGCCAACCCACATTCCATTTTCACCCCTCAACTCCAAACCCATCACAAAACCTCAAAAAGATTCAATCTTTAACACATTCCAAGCCCACCCACATTCCATTTTCACCCCTCAACTCCAAACCCATCACAAAACCTCCAAAAGATCCAATTTTTACCACACTCACACAATCTTTTCTTCATCAAAAATGTCAACACCACCAATACTGGAGCCACAACAAGCACCACCACTATTACCAACCCAACAAGCTTACACATCTCATTCGGGTCATGGGTCAGTAGGACCCGTAATTGGAGTTTTAGCCATAATTATCATTCTAGGTGCACTAGCTATAATGGTGGGTCGGCTTTGTTCGGGTCGGAGAATAATGGGTCATGGCCAATATGATTTTGAAAGCTGGGTTGAGACCAAATTTGCTACTTGTCTTGATGGCCGGGTCGACCCGGGTCCGACCCGGATTGTAATTCAACATCCGCCGCCGCCGGTGGCTGTTCCGGCGGAGATGGAAAGAGAGGAAGAAGAAAGAAAAGAGGAGGAGAGTGATGAACATAATACTAATCATCATCATCATGAGAGAAATGAGAGTTGATAATGATAGATAGATACACTTTATTTTCTCAATGTATGTATATTCCAAATATTGGGTGGTAATTTTTTATGGGTATTATATTGGTTAGTGATTAAAATTAGTTCAATTTTTTATTTTATTAATAGCTTGTATTATGTTTGTAAAAATCGGTAATCGTTATTAATCGGTTTAGATATTGATTAGGGATTAATCGACAAATCGAGGATTAATTGACAGAATTAATCATAATAAAAATCGGATATATTTAAATATTAAATAATATTTAATCTATTTAACTTATTTATTATGAAATATAAATTTCAAAAATAATTTATAAATATTAATCGGATTTCAAAAATTAAATCGACCAAATATTTGTTAAAGAGAAATAACTGTGGATTAATTGGGGAGTTTTAGAATATTAGTTTGTAACTTTGTATTAGTAAATGGAAAAAGTTTTGATGATCTGATTTTAATATTTTCTTCCCAAATTCTGAAAATAAAATAATAAATGGACGATAAGTTATTTTAAATGGAAAATACTTTTTAATTGTTTTCTTCTGCTTTTTCCTTAAAGTTTATTCCAAGAAAACTTATTCATGATAATTTTTAAAAATTAACTCTGTATCATCATTCATATTTTGCCCAAAGAAATTTTTAATATTAGTTTAAATCTAGTGCGATGCACGGATTATGTTAATATTTAAATAAATTTAATATTTTATTTATTCAATTATGTATTAATTTTAATTTATTTATATTAATATAAAATAATTATAGATTTATATTAAAAATAATAAAGA
This sequence comes from Apium graveolens, assembly GCF_009905375.1. Lineage (NCBI taxonomy): Eukaryota > Viridiplantae > Streptophyta > Magnoliopsida > Apiales > Apiaceae > Apium > Apium graveolens. Next base: position 4,891,167 of record NC_133655.1, read on the forward strand.
ATTAGGAAGGACTTTGATAGTAGTTTAGTATAATAAGTTTTGGTCGTAATTTATGAAGAATATATCTATTAAATTAGCAATTTTATAATTTAGCATATATATAATATATATATTTTTATTTTTAATAATTAAAATAATGGGATTATCGTTAAAAAATAAAATATAACTCATTTCGGTTATTATATTTTTAAAAAAATATAACGCCTGACATATGAGTTCATTTTTTCCCCTTGGTAAGTTCGATTGGATAATCATGTGAGTTAAATTTTGTACATATTCACGGAACTAACGTAGAAGTCCAAGAGGAACGTACTTTTTTCCCTTGACACACATTTTAAGATTATTATAAAATATAATTATTTAATTTATTTTTAGATTTTTTTTTTCTGTATAAAAATTTAAATATTATATTTTTATTTAAATAAAAAAATATTTAAAATTATTTGAGGAAACAAATTTTACCGGAACCTTAAAATACGAACCGATCCCTATCCCAATATAAAAAATTAAGTGTAAAAAATCAAGTGGAACCGAGAGAGTAAATATTTTCTTCAGCTATTGCACACTTTAAATTTGGTATTTTTAAGTTATTATTTGTTTCTTACTGTTATGATACTAGCTAGAATAATCCTTTTAACAGGAATTTAAGGATGGAAAAGTTAATACAAATCCACTTTCATACTCCCTAGCATTTCAGATTGTGCTGCTTGCGCACAATTCAATCACACCTGGTTGATGAATCCACATTCAACCATTTTTACAGTACATACTATAACAATTTTACACTGCAGCTTGAAAAATATCGAAAACCATAGATCATCAGTTTGCAGAGATCCATCAAATGATACAAGTGGCCTGCCTCGCACACATCCAACAAAAAACCGAGTTGCATGCAGAAATTTGAAGTTTGTTGACATGATCTATGCATTGTAGTTGTCGAGTCCTAAATCCCTGAGAGCATCCGTAGCAGCAGTTCTGCAGCTTGGATGATTTCTCTTGGCTGTCCGTATGATCTTCTCAATATCAAGACCAAGTAACAGAGTTCTGTGCAATGAAAAAAGTGGGTTACAGATCCAGTTGATGTGATCAGACCCGATGGATTAGACCCAACACAAACACATGAGATATAACATAGGAGGTGACTTGCCTGTTCTCTGGATTCCTAACCACAAGATTACGAATCATGAGACATGCATGTTTCTGAAGCTGAGGTACTTCAGGAAACTTATTCATAACTCGTATTGCAAGGTCTCCAGCTCCAGCTTCAATTGCATGAGTTGCATTATCAGGTGCTCTTAAGGAGAGGGTACATATGATAGACATAACCTGTACAGAAGTTGATTTATTTGAATTACTTTGCCTTGCTTTAAAGTCACATTACAAGTTGCAAAATGTTCTTTACTTTAAGAAACACATGTAAAAAGAACATAAACATCTAACAACATAAAATGTTGTTTCAGATTTCTCGTAATCTTCCATATTTCTATCTTTGTTACACTGACTTGCATACCTGTGGTTACACTAAAATGACCACTGAACTAGCTCAACATGTATATATTTAAATAACAGTTCATTCGCTTTAATAACAACAAAAAAATATGATTTCCACGTAACGTAAAATACAATGTCAACAATATGTGTACAGATACGAGAAGTCCTTTACCTCTTGCAGAACAAATGGGTCGTCAGAAAATCTGGTTGATAGTGTTATAAGCTTGTCCATACCTCCCTTCGCGACAATAGTAGTCTTATTTGCATCACTACCTGCCAACTAATCAAGAAAGGTGCCATAAGTGCTTATGGCGCTCCAACCAGAACAAAAACTAAAAAAAATCTTGCAACATCATCCAGTGTGAGCGTACAACAAATTATCTAACTCTATAGTTCTCATTGGTGAGATAAATTATCTTTGTAAGAACAAAAATTTACTAATTAATTTTACAAGGCATCAATGATGAAAGATAAACAGTAATTTTAAATTAAATTCTATAATCATACTTGCTGCAAATTCATCAAATTGTTTCTAAGCTTATTGGCTACTGTTCTGTTGTGCAGCTACAAAGGAAGGAAATACCTATTTAATAATGCATTGTATCCTCTAAGCTGGTCTGGTCTAATAATAAAAATAACACTTTAGAGCATAAAGACTACTAGCACGCTATTCATTCTTATAATGCAAAACGCCTAAAGGCTAAAACAATAAAGTCGCATACCTAATTACTGGTGTAATTTGCATCATCTGCTCTCCAACTCAAAAACATCATTAAGCTAATATCTCCATGACAATACAAAGAAGTGGATTCTAAAATACATGTATATAACCTAGAAGTGAATATGTACAAGGTCGCATATATTAATGATCAACAACATAACCATTACACATGTTACTTCACTCGAAGAAGGGGTCAATCTGATTAGTAAGTGTAGTAGTGGAATTATGGTCATCAAGCTGCTGGTAACAGTTGTTGAGTGTGATTACAAATTAAATACTAACTTAATTGTTCATCTGCTGGTATCTATGTTCCAGTAAGACCTCAAATTGGTATCTATGTTCCAGTAAGACCTCAAATTAACATCTCACTTGATCTGTTTACTCTATACAGCGAGACATGGAAGATATCTGAGAGACCCTCAATATATTTTCTCAATATCTAGAATCAAAAGATAAAAAAATAAAATAGATCATTAAATTTTGCACCAAGACTACTAGCTATTATGAATAGCCCAGAGTTATGCATCATACATATAACAAGCAGAAAATTTACATAAACTTTGCTCAGAGTGCGAACCTTATTCAACAGTGAACATAGAGTTTGTGCCACGATTTGGTTCCTCTGTGCACCGCTATCATTGATGCAACAGAGAATTGCATCTATACCACCACTCTCAGCTACAGACCTACATATCTCATCCTACAATTTAAAGCAGCACCAATCAACATACTGTTTAATATGCCAAATTTGTATAAGGAACTAGTGAGAGAAGAGAATGACTCCAGATCTATATACCATTATATACTCAGCATAATTCATAATCACAGCTGTTTATGAAAGTTGAACTTTAAAGATCAAGGAAACAAACAACTCATACATAAACATAAGATTTATGCTCAACTAAACTAGGAGAAAAAAATATTACTTTTCTTTCAACATTGATACCAGGGATCAACCAAAAATAACGTAACAGCAACTTGGAGAAAGAACTAACACTAGGGCATAGGTTTAAAAACACAAAGTAGAATAAATACAGTTCTCATCCTAGGAAATGATGCATAGCCTGATTTCCCAACCAACCATTGGCTGGCGCATGATTATACATGAAACACAAACATTAGAAAAGAGGTAAACCATAAAAAGCACTAATCATATACTGTATCTTCTCCAGTATTTAATGTTCAAGATTAATACTTAAGGCTTCACCAGCTGTAAGTTTCTTGCAAGTTTCAAAAGTCCTAATAAATACTGTCCTAAAAAAGCTACATTGGTTAACTTGTCTTTCACCAAACATCATAATAACAAATTAAATAGGATACTTGATCATGATTGATATGAATGATAAGCTGACTCTAAATACGAACTCACATTGACAGCAACAGCCTTCAGTGCAATGCTTGCAGATACCAGACTTGGTGAACGGATCCCATCACGAAGAGAACGCACAAGGGCTTCAGCAATCCCGATCTTTGCAAATCTTCTGGCATAACCAAAAACCTAAATAATAATAAAACAGGTTTATAACTCATTTTCAGTTATATTTACTATCTATTAGATTTGAAAGAATCAATATGCTGCAACTTTTGCTTTGCTAAAGCATACCCTTTCAGCTTTCATAAAAACTCAAATTCATCGTTTAATTGGGAATAATTACAGCAAATATTAGCCAACTCCTAACTGTAAAGTTTTAAGTTCCAGTTCTTATTTTCTTTAGCAACTGTGAAAAAACATACTGATTTGCAATTTACAACAATGTACAAAACTTATTAAAACAACCAATTTACTTACTTGAGAAGCCACAACTCGATTATCATCAGCAGATAATAGAACTCGTATAGCATCATAGAGACTAGAAATAGGCTCATTCTTCTGTTCTTTTAATACTGTGATCATTAGCTCATCAACTTTCAGGTCCATGAATAATTCCTTAAGGACCTCATTACCAGTTGCAGCTGCAGCAATAACTGAAAAACCACTACTCAACATTGTAACATTATCAGTTCCATCATTTAGAATGCGCATCACAACCTCTGGTCCATTGCTAGTTCGAAATATTTCAGTACACTGAAGATCTGCAAACAAAAGATTTAAACGTCAATTTGAAGCTCTAATCAAAATAAGATTCAATTTCATGTCATACCACTTTTGCTTATGACATTCATTGTCATGCAACTATATCATTTCTGGGTCTCCGACACTTTTTCTGTACATATAAATTATTGATGAGCACATATTGCAACATCATGCAAGTATGATAAGTACATTAAAAGTTACGAATCCCCCGCATATTAATCATAAAGAGATATAGCACATGCTTGTGATTCTATCAGTCGTGTTCATTATCAAAAACAATATGTTAACAACACTCACCATGACTCCTTTCTAGACGCTTCAAAATACTCTGCAGTAAATAGCTTATCACACATATTTTCAATTTCTGACTAAATAAGAAAAATCGAGACAAAACCTCGTGCAAAATAATGTAGCCCAAATAAATTCAATTCCATTATAGTATGTCCTAATCACGCAGATCTTCATTTTCAGACTAAATAAGAAAAACCGAGACACAACTTTGCGCAAAATAATGTAGCCTATAGTCAACACTCAATATCGAATCCAATAACTTCTTGTTGCTACCTCACGACAACAATAACAACATTGATCAATAATGCAACGCGATGAATTTTCCTAAATCCCATATCCTAATAACCTAAAACATTTCCGCAAGTATTAACCAACAATACGCACAAAAACATATAAAACACAATACAGTTTCCAAACAATACGATAAGTAATACTTTACCGTGAAGTAAATAAGCCAAAGCATTCAAACACGAAACCAAGCCCCTTCCGCAACCACTAGGAACTCTCGAACAAATACAACACACTAACTCCAATCCACCATTTCTAGTAGCAATCGCAGCATTCCCCGATCCCTCAACACCACACAACTCCGTCAATTCATTTAAAACTCCAATCACTTCCTCCAAATCAAAATCACTCTTAATTTTAGAATTATCGCAACTCGAATCGATTTCAAACTGTTTTAATTTATTCAAACACTCGATCACTGGATTACTCTCCCCCGGAACACAAGTAACAATACCTACAATATGTAAATAAATAGACACAATTACACACAGATCAGTTCAAAAGTAGCTGAATAGTTCAAAATCAGTATGTGTGTATATATGTATGTACCAGAGAGATCGACGCCTTGAAGAGTGAGAGTCTCGATAGCGTCTTGTAGTGCTTCGGTGGGGTCCATTCCGAGATCTTCGATGTTTTCTCTAACTGTATCGTTGAAAGTTTGTTGTGAAATTGTACGGACGGGGAGTGTTACTTGTGGACCACCCATCTCTCTCTCTCTCTCTCTCTCTCTCTCTCTCTCTCTCTCTCTCTCTCTCTCTCTCTCTCCCTCCCTCCCTCCCTCTCTTTCTTTCTCTCTCTCTCTCTCTCTCAAATCTCTCTCTCCCCCACTATCTCGCTCAAATCTCTCTCTCTCTCTCTCCCTATCTCTCTCAAATCTCCCACTCTTTATCTCTCTCTCTCTTTATATATCTCTCTCTCACTGTTTGAAAAGAGAAATGGACGGAGCCAGAGACGAGAGAGACAGGTGATTGCGCGAGATGGATCTGTTTGATTCGTAGATTTAAAAATCAGGAATTGGGCCGTTCGGGTTGTTTTATATTGGGCCTGTTTAAATTTGAATTTGAATTTGGAGAAATTTTTGCGTATTTTTTTTTACTAATTTGGCTTATATGCCTTAAAATTGAGTACCAGTCCCAACAAATTTCGGGCTGAGCGAGAATCGAACCCAGAATCTGGGACCACAAGAGATAAACCCTTATCTCCTTATCTCATCGCGCTCTTTTGTGTAAAATATATTTTTTTTGAAGTAAATCGTACTTACATTCAATAAATCATATCCAACTCCAGTACATGTTTTAGAAATTTAGGTGGAGTTACATACCACTCCCCTACGCCTGACATAGAATAGACAGCTTGTGCAAGCACATGTACCGCACTATTCGCAGACCGATAAATAAACTCAACTAGCACAGGACAAATGTGCTTAAGCATACTAATACAATCTCTAACAATGGTACCAAAATAAGCCTCCCCCGGACTACTATTACATGCTTTAGCTAGAACATACGAGTCCGTGTCAAAGACACAACTCGAGTATTCCCTCCCAATGATCCACGACAGAGCTTCCTTGAGCCCAATTGCCTCGGCCTCCCTTGGTTTCCAAGCTCCTGCAACTCGCACTCCTTTAGCTGCTACAAAATTTGCCCGATAATCTCGAACAACAGCCGCCACACCAATACTACCATCCAGAAACACAGCAGCATCAACGTTAATTTTCAACCATCCTTCCTTCGGGGGTTTCCAGACTTTAGCACCTATCTCTCCTCTACTCTCCACAATCTTCAACTGGGCTTCCTTCCAATCTCTCAGCTGGTGGTTTGCTTTCTGTCTCACCCCAAAAACTGAGCCATTCGCACGCTCCCAGACCCATTTGTTCCTCCTATCCCAAAGACTCCAACACAGCATAGCGATTTCAACACATTGATCCTTCGTGCCTTGACTAAAAACCTTTGCAATAACCTCACAAGCTGACTCAACCGGCGAGCACTGCACCACCTGTGATAAGCCTGCATTTGACCACACCGTTTTTGCAAAGTGACAGAGAAATAAAACATGCACATCAGTATCGGGTTCACCATGACACCACGGACAATTTACTTCTACATTAACATGCTTCGAACACAGAGCTACATTCGTAGGTAGACACCCCTTACAAACCCGCCATAGCATATTAGACACCTTATGAGGGAGTTTCAAAGACCACAATTTCCTCCACAATTCAGAATACAGGTTATCACATTCTCCTTTCAGCCATCTATAACAACTCTTAACAGTGAAGACTCCCTTCTCATCAAGCAACCAGTACCATGAATCCACACAATCATTCATAGGAATCGGAATTCGTTTGATAAGATCAACATCTCGGGGACAGAATAAATCGTTCGGAATGTCACCATCCCAGCTTTTTTCGTTAACATTCATCAACTGACTAACCTTAACATTTGGCATCTGATTATCGTCATTTGTACAAACAAATCCATTACTCAGCTCCGGGAGCCAAGGCATGCCCCAAACCAGCGTGTCCTCCCCATTCCCTATCTTTCTTCTAGCCCCTGCTTTAAGTGCCTCCAAAGCCTGAAAAATTCCACGCCACACATAGCTAGGATTGGTCCCTAGTTCAGCATTCAACAAACACGTGGTCGGATAATATCGGGCTTTCATAATCGCACTAACCAGAGGATTTGCTTCAATAAGCAATCTCCAACCTTGTTTGGCTAGCATAGCCCTATTGAATTTCGTAAGCTCTTTCAACCCCAATCCCCCAAATTCTTTCGGCATACACAAACGCTTCCAAGCACACCATTTCACCCCCTTACCATTCGACCCCCCACTCCAGAAAAAATCATTCATTTTCCTCTCTATCTCGTCACATATTGTTTCTGGAATTAGAAACAGACTCATCCAAAACGTAGGCATTGTTTGAGCAGAAGACTTGAGCAGCGTAAGCTTCCCAGCTTTCGACAATTCCTTGTTATACCATACCTGCAATTTACTCTGGACTCTATCACTAATAAATCCAAAAACCTCCTTTTTCCTCTTACCTACACACATAGGCATCCCTAGATATTTTCCTGGCTTGCTGATTTCTTTCACCCCAGACATTTACACACCCTCCCCCTCTCGACTATATTTGTATTAGGACTAAATACAATATCAGACTTTCCGTAGTTCACTAACTGTCCTGACAGCAATTCATACTTAGTCAGAATGTCCTTTATACTCGTTGCTTCCATATGAGTAGCTCGAAAAAAGAAGTAACAATCATCTGCAAACAGCAGATGAGAGATACTTGGCGCTCCTCTAGCTACTTTACAACCATGAATTAATCCACTGTCTTCATAAGTTCGCATAAGCCCAGTCAAACCTTCCGCACAAAGGATATATAAATACGGGGAGATGGGGTCTCCCTGTCTAATACCACGTTGCGGATGCACATCACCAAAAATCTTACCATCCCTTAAGAAACTGTAAGAAACTGATTTTACACATTGCATAACCCTTTGAATCCACAATTGGGGAAACCCAAGCTTAGTCAGCATTGTTTCGATAAATCTCCATTCCAGCCAGTCATATGCCTTAGCAACATCTATCCTAAGAGCTGCCACCCCACATTTCCCTTGAGTCTTTCTGTGAATATAATGATTCACCTCGAAGGCCACTAAAGCATTATCTGTAAGGAGACGACCTTCTATAAACGCACTTTGTTGACCAGAAATAATTGAACTTAAACATGGTTTCAGTCTATTTGCCATTACCTTAGACAGAATATGCATCAAAATATTGCACAAAGAAATATGACGCAAATTAGACACCTGTTTAGGCTGCTTCACCTTAGGAATAAGGAAAACAAGAGTACGGTTTACATTCTCTGGCAACACACCATGATCAAAGAAATTCTTACAGAACTCAACAACATCTTGTTTTACAATATGCCAATATACCTGGAAAAAACATGGATTGAACCCATCAATTCCCGGTGATTTGTCCGGGTGCATTGCAAAAACAGCCTCTTTAATCTCCTCCTCTTTCACTGGTTGTATAAGGACTTGTCTCTGCTCATCAGTAATACGATTAAACGTGATTCTCTCTGGCAGTAGCTCTTCCGTTGTTGTCGCAGTAAACATGTTCTCAAAATACCGAATGATAGTATCTTGGATCATGTCCTCAGTATCTTGCCATTCTCCAACCTCATTTTTTAATCTTTTTATTTTATTATGCTCCTTTCGCATAGAAGCAAACTTATGGAAAAATCTCGTATTTTTGTCTCCATCTTTGAGCCAATACTGTTTAGCCCTTTGTCGCCAAAAAACTTCCTGTTTTTTCCAGCAGCCTCAAGTAATTCCACCTAGCTTCACTATATCTACGAACTCCAACTGAATCACGTCTTGATCTCAACCTTTGCATATCCCTTCGATAACTCGCCATTCTACGTTTTAAATCCTTAATCATTCCACCACCCCACTCCTCCAGCTTCGCACAACACAGGGCCATCTTTCCCAAAATATCATTACTATCCTGACCATTCCAACAATTCTGAATAATATTTCGACAATCATTCTCCTGCACCCACATATTTTCAAACCGGAACCTTTTACTACAGGGCATGTACACCTGCTTATTTAACTGAAGGCACAACGGTAGGTGATCCGATGTAGAAAGGTCATGCACTTTGATTTCTACCAGTGGAAAAAGATTATACCATTCTGACGTTGCAAACCCTCTATCTAGTCTCTCTGAGATCCATCTATCAGTCCCTCTTCCTCGCTCCCATGTGAACTTATCCCCTGTAAAACCCAAATCAATCAACCCACATTCCATGACTGTTTCTGAAAAACCCCTAAGAAGAGCACGGGGGTGACACTGACCACCCTGTTTCTCATCATCCGTCATGAGATCATTGAAGTCCCCAATAATGCACCAAGGTAAACTAGAAGCTACAACCAACTCCTTCAACATTCTCCACGCCTCCCCTCTTTTATTTCACTCTGAAAACCCATAATAGCCTGTATATCGCCAGCTACCCAACTGTTCATGCCTTACTTCGAAATCAATGAAATTAGAACAGCTATTGATTACATCAACACCCCCCTTATTTTCCACAAGAGTGCTACTCCTCCTCCATGCCCATGCGCGTCAACAGCAAAACACTTCTCAAACCCTAGTTGCTTCCTTATATTTTCTACTCTACTTTTCTTAACTAATGTTTCACTTAAAAAAATTATGCTGGGCCTATATTGATTATTTAGTTCCTTTAAGAACCTAACTGTCCGTGGGTTGGCCAGCCCACGACAGTTCCAAGCAATAAGACTCATAATCCTAGGCGGGCCTGGACACCAGGACCCGCCATTTGCACGTTTTTTGACCCATCTGTTTGGTTTAAATTCTCCACATTTTCCTCCTGATTACCATCCAAAATATTTTCTACACGTTTCCTTTTTGAGTCAACCACGATCGCATCTCTCTCCATATTATCTATCCCTTGATTTGCGTTTATTTGATTTTGCTGATCTGTTTGCAAAACTAACTCCCCCTTGTCCTGTATCCTAGTTTCACGCGATTTAATTTCAACCCTACCAGATTCTCCGTGATTCACTCTAACCACCCCATCCACCTCCATGAACTTACCATATTCCTGACTACCATCGTGTTCCATGTTCGCCGATTTACCCTGGCCACTCACTGTACTTCCTGGGTAATTCATCTCACTCATGTTACGTAACCACTTTGCTCCGGTATTGAATTTAGCAGCATTTTTAGATGGTGCTCGGAGCCACACACCATACGCTCTTTCAATCACCTTGTCTGGATTCTTGTATACAATGATGCAATCCCGTTCAGAATGACCTAAAATCCCACAGACAAAACAAAAAGTTCCCAGACACTCGTACTTGAAGTTAATCCAACTCCAATTATCCCCTTCCCTTCGTATTTTCATTCTTCTTCTTAGCGGTTTGTCTACATTGATTGCCACTCGAATACGAACATATGGTCTCCAGATCCCATCAAACGTGCCTGGCTCCACCTTAATGAACCTCCCCAACGATGCACCAATACTTCTCATTATAGCTTTAGATAGGAACCCTCTCGGAATATCATAGACTTGCACCCACATTTCCACCTCTTGCATTTTGACATTACATGGATCCTCTCCAATTTCGAGTTGATGTAGAATCAAAGTAGCTTGCTCAAAAGACCAGGGACCTCCTTCAATAACCTTCTGTATATCCATCTTGTGAAAAAATGTAAACGCATATCTCATCCCTCCAATATCTTGCACCTGCATCCCCTCTCTCGGCCTCCACAGAGTTGCCATTACATTCTGCATAGCATTAAAATTGATATTTTTCTCTGTCAAGAATCTGCCAATCAACACAAACGATTGTTTTTGTTCCACTATTTCTGTGTTTGCCACCACGATTTCTTCCTCATCCTCTTCGCTAATAACAAGCTTTGCATACATCGTCTCCAGTGATTCCTCCTGCCTTGCCATGACTCTTTCTGATTCTAAGGACAGTAATGATTTGAATATCACAAAAGATGTCACCACCTAATGATTATGAGATTGAATTTAAAAAACGGACTACCAAGAATAAGGAAAAACTGTCAAATTGGACAGAGAGAACAACCTGTCATATTGACAGACTTATGTTTGGAAACTTTTGTGTAAAATATTTAATTGTTTTTGAAAGGTAAAACTGTTCTTTGTTGTTGTTCATTTTACCAAATATTTCATTCTCTATATACTTCAGAGAAAAAACTGAAAAATTAATATAACTAATTTCTGGACTTCTGATTTCTAACATATCAGATGACACTATATCCTAAAGGCTACAGAGTACACAAACAATTATAAGTCAACTCTAAAAATCCTTGATTTTACAGATTAACCATTCAATTAATTGTTATAAAATATTCACCGATTTGATTTTGAAATTCGATTAATTAATGCACTTTTTTATTAAAATAATATGTCAAGCTTACAAAGTTTAATATTATTATACTCTCTCATCCCAATTTATCTGTATTATTTTAACTTTTTTCGGTCAAATTAACTTAATTTTGACCCAAAAAATACATATAGTAAATAATCAAAGATATTTATAAAAATTATATCATTAGAAATTACATTTAATTTACTTTAATATGTATTTTTAATATTTTTAAATAGTGATTTTTTTTATTTACGGTCAAAATCAATTTTGACCATCACAAGTCAAACAAGTAAGATAAAATGTCACGGAAAAAGTAATGTTTTAATATAACCAATAACTAGCATAATAATCCATGCGAGGTACGGGTCATTTTATAGAGTTTTTTATGCATGCAATTATAATGTTTTTAGTTATATTCTTATTTGTAAATGTTGTATAATGTCTAACGTATTTATCTGTGTATCATTTTCATACAAAACATTACTAAATTACACAACGTTTCCAATATAGCTTATTAAGAAAAATATATATATTCTTGTTTGTGTTGTATAATTATATTTAATGAATGAATATAAACAGGGTAGTGAGTGTACGTTTAAAATGAAACAAATAAACTTAATATGTAGAATGTCGTTGATATATTTACAAAGAAAAAATTAAAAACTAACATATATGTTGAATACAGAGTTAACCAAAATTTTTGAATTTCATTTAAATAAACTATATAACTGGTCTATATTATTACTGAGTTCTCTACTAACTTACAGTTAACTTACTCAATTTAAAAAGATAAAAAATGAATAACTGAATTCAGAATTACTTGCGATCATAATATAAAATAATATAAAATTTACACTACTGTTAATATAAAAGTCGATTTTAATGAAAAATGTTAGTTTTTGAAATTTAACATATGTATGTTTGGAAAAATGTTAGTTTTTTTACACTACTCTTAACAAAATAAGATTAAGTTATATGTGTCTATGTTAGCATGTGAATTATTGTATGTTACATTTCTTAGAAAATTACGATGGTTTCAATTATTTATATGCTAAATATCTGATTTATGTACATGTATAATCATTATTTATATCTAGTTAGGCAATTGATTACTTAAATAACATGTATTTATAATTATTCAAAATTAAAATTATGTAATAAATAAATTGCAATAATTTATATATGGTATTCACATTATCACTGACAAACAATTCATATCTGTTTTGTACGCGACCGAGTATCAATCATGTAACATAAAAATAAATTATATATTGTAAGACTTATTATTGATGTTCATGATTTTTTTCAAGAATTTGAAGGAAAATTGTAATTATATTGTTATTTAAATTATTTTTAAGTTTCTTTTATTACAACTCTAATATTTCTTCATATAATAATTTGATAATATTGTATACTATTTTCCTAAAATTAAATATTTTTCAATTCGATAAAGTTTTATAAATGGTTAAATATCAAAGTGGTCACTCAACTGAAGGTCATATATCAGTTTAATCATCAAACTTAACGAGGTATCATTTGAATCACTAAAGTAATAATAAATATCAAACAGATACCTCAAAATATGTGCTCGAGAATTAAAATTTATTTTATGGAGTTCTAAATATTTTTCTTGAATCCTATTATACCTCAAAAAATTTTTCTTTAATGTTAAATAAAATATTCTTTTAGCACCCTTACATATTATGTGTATGTTGACAAGCTCATATGACAATATGATGTGGTGGTACGAGGTTGTATAGAAAAATGAAGCAATCCGAGTTCGATTCCCACAAAACACAACTTTTATATAAATATTAAAAAAAGAGGTAGTTTAGTCTTTTCAATGAGACTTTTTAATCTCAAAATATTATCCCCTTGTTGTGCTATTATATATAGAAGTGATATTTTGATTAATTATTCCAATATAGAAGTGATTAACATGGATGGAAAGAAACAAAGATAATAATAATTCATTTACAGTTGAGAAACAACTAGAAAAACTTGTCACCTACAATTAAGAAGAAATGAAGTGATTAACATGGATGGAAAAGAGAAACAAATGCTAATAACTGACACTTATTGCAATGATGGAACCAGCGATCTGTGTTTATTTCTTAGAGCAAAACTCACAGTCAAACTCATGCTCATGTTTTTCGACCATGCCAGCATCATATATCAAGTCCAGTGGGTAAGGATCCCACCTGCTTAGTTACCCGGACTCTTCATTTTGCTTCGATTACCCGTGTTGGACACTCGACACTCGGACATGGGTATAGACACTTGGACACTTATTTTAGACAAAAAATATGTAAATTTTTCTGAATATTGTCGAGTCCGACACTTGGATACGAACCCGTGTCCGACACTCATACCCGAGTCCGGGTAACATAGCCCACCTGTGTTTGTATGTTCTTTCATACGTAATACATCTTCCACATATATAGAACTTGCAATCATTACATCCGTACATACATCCAAACAAAGAAAATCTGCATCCATTACAATAAGCATAACGACGGGCACTTACTAAAAATTGATTGAGTTGATGAGGGTGAGCTTCGTATTTGATACTCTTGGGTAAGATCACACATCCAATATGATAAGTTCGTGCCCCACTTACACTATAGAATATACCATTGCACAAAACTCGAGAGCCATCACACCACAACAACTTGAATGGTTCACTATACTTCTTTACTAACAACGTTTTACCTGGCCAAAGGTGATGCACAATCTCTCTAGGTAACTCCGCACATATTTAAAGCAGAAAAAAATTACAAGGAAAACAAGCATAGCAGGATTGACATTCATCAGTTCAGATGGGCTTGACACAACCATCACAAAGCAATAGTATTTCATCATCATTTTTCTGATCATACTGTTGGGATTTAATCTAAACTTATTTGTTTTAGTTGTTATTATTTAACAATTATTATGTGGAGTGTTTTATTTACATGACTTGGTCATGCAGCAGTAGAGAGTTTTTAGGAAGTTTGAATAAGGTCTCAGTAGTGGATACGTGTTAGTAGTTGTGTCAGTAGTTGTGTCTGTTTTCATGCCACCTTGTTAGGCATCAATTTCTATTTATTAATGTTGTAACCATCTTTTTTATTATCACTGATAATATATTTTGTTTTCCCAGTTTTACAAGAATAAACACCTTTGTCCGTATATTTGTATTGCAGTGTTCAGTTTCTACATTTGGTATCCGAGCTCCAGGTGTTGTATGCCCAAATATCAACCCAAACACACAAATGTAATCATGGAGATAATCAAGACAAAAGAAGGCTTTGTGGGTTTAAGCTATCCAATTCTAACGAAAAGTAACTATACAACATGGTCCCTGAAAATGAAAGTTTTCATGAAGGCTCAAGGTGTTTGGGGTGCGATCGAAGAAGACCCAAAGACTGTTTTTGATGAGAGGACGGTACAGATAGCTCTTGCAGCTATATACCAAGGCGTTCCAGAAGAAGTACTACTGACTATTGCTGAGAAAGAAACCGCAAAGGAAGCTTGGGAAGCCATTAAAACCATGTGTGTAGGAGCAGAGCGAGTGAAGGAGGCTAAGGTACAAATGTTAAAGGGAGAGTTTGAGTCTCTTACCATGAAGGAGACAGATAACATCGATGACTTTTGTATGAAGCTGAGCGGGATAGCAACCAACATACGGGTTTTTGGAGAAGTGATGGAGGAGTCAAGCGTTGTGAGAAAGATCCTACGTGCAGTCCCTGATAAATTTCTCCAGATAGCTTCAAATATCGAACAGTTCGGAGACATGAAAGCTATGACGGTTGAAGAGATAGTGGGTCGTCTTAAAGCTCATGAGGAGAGGATGAAGGGCGGGTCTGAGAGCGCAGACAGACAACAACTTCTCTTGGCATCTCAGAATCAAAAAACTAGAGGTGGTTATTTTCCGTAACAAGAGTAGGATCAGGTGCTACAACTGTAACACCTTGGGACACTATGCATCAGAATGTAGCAAATCACGACGGGAAAGAGATAAAAGGTAGGAAGTAAACATGGAAGTCGTCGAGGATGATGAACCAGCATTATTATAGCCATACGGGCTCAGATTAATAGCCATACGGGCTCAGATTATTAGCCATACGGGCTCAGTTGAATAGCCATACGGGCTCAGATTATTAGCCATACGGGCTCAGTCGAATAAGCCATACGGGCTGGAAGAATTGCATGAGACAAGTTTAGATTAAGGGAGAAATTGTTGGGATTTAATCTAAACTTATTTTTTTAGTTGTTATTATTTAATAATTATTATGTGGAGTGTTTTATTTACATGACTTGGTCATGCAACAGTAGAGAGTTTTTAGGAAGTTTGAATAAGGTCTCAGTAGTGGATACGTGTTAGTAGTCGTGTCAGTAGTTGTGTCTGTTTTCATGCCACCTTGTTAGGCATCAGTTTCTGTTTATTAACGTTGTAACCAACTTTTTTATTATCACTGATAATACATTTTGTTTTCCCAGTTTTACAAGAATAAACAACCTTGTCCGTATATTTGTATTGCAGTGTTCAGTTTCTACACATACAACTAATTAGTTGTAATGAGTTTACGATCATGTTCTTCATGAGACCAATGTTTAATGTAATTCGTTGCACTAAAGATGCTATTACTGTTATAAGAATCAGATAGAGTAATCTTATCCTTGATTAATCGCTCAAGCAATAGATTTAGGGATATTTCATCAGCTGCCAGAAGGTGCACCAAATCAGGATATGTTTCGTTCTCACTAGAGCTGAAAACCAAAAAACATAGAGAATTAGTATATAAAGATAGATGGATAGATATATAGAAAGACCGATAGATGTAAATATACATGTTTAAGTAAAGTACCACCTCAGCATTGGACTTGATCTAGCACATTGAAAATGGGTAAAATATCTGCAACTGCGACAACAGTAAAGCCATTGGATCCAATACAACCTTCCCTTGCATATTCTACAAAACTGATAAAATGTGCGGTAGACTTCAGGGAGAAAAAATGAAAGGATGAGAGGGTGTTTATGAAATTGAAATTGAAAAGAGTGAGGTGCATCTCCACAACTTTTGTGAATCCAAAACTGACATTTAGTACATCTATAAGATGAGTTTAATCTATTATCATTATTATTGCATACAAAACATTGAAATGAGAAGG
Organism: Apium graveolens; assembly: GCF_009905375.1. Lineage (NCBI taxonomy): Eukaryota > Viridiplantae > Streptophyta > Magnoliopsida > Apiales > Apiaceae > Apium > Apium graveolens. The sequence goes on from NC_133655.1 coordinate 4,908,118, forward strand.
GATGCTGGATTAGGGGTAATGCATGACGATGACCTGGATGCACAAATACAGAATCCTCTCTGGACTGTTGAATTTGGAGCATAGCACATATGATGCTTACATAAATTTTAGGATTTAAACTACTACAATAGATGAAATCCTCCCTATCACTTAGTAAGCCACAAATTATACAACTTGTAGGCTTTGTCTCTTCGCAAAGCTCAAAAAAGAAAATTTCATTCTGGTCGGTTGGGTTTTCAATCTTTAGGGGTAACTCTCCACAGGTTTTGTGAAGTAAAAACTTATGACACCAAGAATCGACATCATGACTAGTGATGTTGTTGCAACTATAAACATTCTTGCATACTACAACAAAATAGGTCAATTACGACGGAAAAAAATGTGCGCCCAGCTTACGACGGAAAAAAGTAAAATGTCGTAATTATTTACGACGAAACACAAAACCGTCGTAAGTTTAGTATTTTATTAATAAAATTATTCACGACACGATTAAATAAAAATGAAAATTATTTGAAGTTGCGATGATTTAAATATTTCGTCGTAAGTTAATTATTTTTATTAAAATTTTAACTTGAAATTGAATAAAAAAATATTTTATCTAAATTTACAACGAAATATTTGCGACGGAAAAAATTGGATCGTCGAATTTACGAAGGAAATTAAAATTCGTCGTAAGTTATCAAAGAGGGAAATTTAACTTTTTCCCCAATTTTTTGGTGGGAAAATAAAAGTAATTTGAAGTTGCGACGATTTGAACATTTCGTCGTAAGTTAAATCTTTTTATTAAAATTTTAACTTGAAATTAAATAAAAAAAATATTTCATCTAGATTTACGACAAAATATTTGTGATGGAAAATATTGGAACATCCAATTTACGACGAAAATTAAAATTCGTCGTAAGTTATCAAAAAGGGAAATTTAACTTTTCCCCAAAATTTTGGTGGTAAATTTGACTTTTCTCAATTTTTTTGCAGATAATAATTTATGAATGATTCTGTTGTAAATTAGCACGTCCATACGGTTGGTTCGTTGAAAAAATATTTCTAAAATAATCGAAACACTAATTCAGGATAAAACACTAGTTAGCTATACTAGTCAAAATGATGTTTGACTGTTAAAATGGCAAACCAAATAAAACTATTTTGATATGAAATTTTGGTTATATCACTAATATATATATTTATTGACATCTATACGGTTGGATCGTTGAAAAATATTTTTAAAATAATCGAAACACTAATTTAGGATTCAACACTAGTTAGTTGTACAAGTCAAACCGAGGCTTAACTGTTAGAATGGAAAACAAATAAAATTATTTTAATATAAAACTTTGGTGATATCACTAATATATATATATATATATATTGATTGACATTCATACGGTTGGATCGTTGAAAAATAGTTTTAAAATAATCGAAACACCAATTCATGATTGAATACTAGTCAGATGTACTAGTAAAATATTAGTTTGACTGTTAAAATGGAAAATCAAATAAAATTATTTTGATATAAAATTTTGGTTGTATCACTAATATATATATCTGGTGACATCCACACGGTTGGATCGTTGATATATATTTTTAAAATAATCGAAATACTAATTCAGGATTAAACATTACCTAGATGTACTTGTCAAACTGATGTTTGACTGTTAAAATGGCAAACCAAGTAAAATTATTTTGATATGAAATTTTGGTTCTATCACTAATATATATATCTGTTGACATTCATATGATTGGATCGTTGAAAAATATTTTTTAAATAATTGAAACACCAATTCCTGATTGAACACTAGTTAGATGTACTAGTCAAACTGATGTTTGACTCTTAAAATGGCAAACCAAATAAAAAATATGAAATTTTGGTTGTATCACTAATATTTATCGTTAGATTTATTTGTGATGTCATGGCTAATATGATTTATGTTTAGTTATTTCAGATCTTATTAAGCAGGAAAGATCAGTACTTAACTGAAATCAGCACTTATACTGAAGACAGAACTTAAGTTATCGGTACTTAAGGTTCATGAGATATTTATCAGAAGATAATATCAGGACTTAAAGAAAACGTTCAGATAAGGAAATCAGCTGATTGAAGGAAGAGAAGAACGAGACAAACATAAGAAGAGATATGCATGAAAAAGGAATTCTATGAACAATAGAAGACTTGGAAGAAAAGATATCTGATTGATATATTTTAGGAAGCAGAATTATATTCCATATCAATTAGAAGATCTTGTAACTGTGTACTATATAAACACAGACATATGGTTTACACTATAAGTGTTATTATCGAGATTATTATTCATTGTAACCCTAGTAGCTCTCGTGATATTTGTTCATCACTGAGAGAGGACAGTTCCATACTGTAACAGAGTTTATTGTTCTAAATAAAGTTTGTTTTCTGTTACTTGAGTTATTAAAGTTCGATTTGATTGTGCTATACACTGTATTCACCCCCCCTCTACAGTGTGTGTGACCTAACAAGTGGTATCAGAGCCTATCTGTTAACACACAAACAGTTTAAGATCCAAAAACAATCATGTCTGAAGCTAGGGGTGTGCACGAGTCGGTTCGGTTCGGTTTTTATCAAAAACCGTTACCGAACCGTACATGTCGGTTCAGTTCGGTTTCTACCTATTAACCGTAACGGAACCGTTCGAAACGGTTTTTTCGGTTCGGTTAACCGTTTGTCGGTTTCGGTTTTTATCGGTTTTTATTTTAACTAAAAACATTTTACAAATTTAAATAATAATAATTTTTAAGATACTATAACTTAAAAAGTAAAATAAAAATTGATACACTTTCTATTATCACAAAATTACATACGAGTTTATATTGAAACGCTAATTACTGTTACAATGTCACTCACTGTATATAGTTTTAATATGTATATAGAAGTAATATAGAGAGCATTCAGGAGTAAGACTAAAAAACTTCAGCACGCCGGGCATTAGAATTAAATTAAAGCTTCTGCTAAACAGTAAAGGTATTAAACATCCTCCGCTGCATTACTAATTATATTAGGTCTTATATATTAAATTATTTATTATATATAATTATATTATTTATTATTTAATTATATAATATTATATAAGCGGTTCGGTTTTTCGGTTCGGTTATAAGGATAAAACCATAACCGTTACCAAACCGTTCCATCGGTTCGGTTCAGTTACGGTTTTTTTCGGTTTTTGTCGGTTTCGGGTTTTTTTCGGTGCGGTTTTTCGGTTTTTCGGTCCGGTTTCGGTTTTTTGGTTTTTGTTTGCTCACCCCTATCTGAAGCAGAAACTCCAACTAAGCCCACCACAATTGAAGAACCTCCAAAGACACAAATCCATAGCCGATACGAGGCTATTAGAGTTCCCATATTGAGACCATCTGAATATCCCATATGGAAGGTGAGGATGACTATGTTTCTGGAAGCTACAGATCCTGAATATCTTGATAGAATCAAGGAAGGGCCTCACAAACCAACCAAGCTCGTTGTTGCAGTTGCAGGTGAAGCAGCAAAGTCAGTACCAAAGGAGAAGAGTGACTACACTACTGAAGATATCACATCAATTGCTAAGGATGCTAAGGTACAACACTTACTGCATAGTGCCATTGATAATGTAATGTCAAACAGGGTAATAAACTGCAAGACTGCAAAGGAGATATGGGATACCTTGGAAACAAGATGTCAGGGAACTGATACGATTAAGAAGAACAGGAAGACAATACTCACTCAAGAGTATGAACACTTTGACTCAAAGGCTAATGAGTCATTGACTGATTTATATGATAGATTTTTCAAACTCTTGAATGATTTGTCACTGGTTGATAAGGAGTATGATCTTGAAGATTCAAACCTTAAATTCCTGTTGGCTCTTCCTGAAAGTTGGGATTTGAAGGCAACAATAATAAGAGACAACTATAATCTTGATGAAACGACTCTTGATGAAATTTATGAGATGCTCAAGACTCATGAACTTGAGATGGAACAAAGAAGCAAGAGGAAATGAGGAAAGTCAATAACAGTTGCTCTTAAGGCTGAAGAAGAATCCCCCAAGGCAGCTACCTCAAGGAAAGGCAAGGGTAAAGCTCTCTTCACAAAGTCTGATACTGAGTCATCAAGTTCTGATAGTGATGATGACTCAGGAACCGAAAGCTTGCCTGAGACAGATGCTGATGAAGAGATGATGGAGCTGTGTGCTCTTATGGTAAAAGGAATCACAAAGATTGCATAAAGGAAGTTCAGGAAGGGAAATAAGTTTTCCAGGAGAGGTACAAGTTCTGATAAGAAGAATTTTAGAAAATCTGAAGGGAAAGGAGAAAAGTCTGAAAGAGGAGATTATACAAATGTCAAATGCTACTACTGTGGTGAAAAAGGCCACATATCTCCTGATTGCAAGAAAGTGAAGAATGATAAAGGCAAAGCTCTTGTCAGAAAGAACAAAAGCTGGACAGACACTTCAGACTCTGAAAGCGAGGAGAACTATGCCTTGATGGCAAATGCTGATATGGAAAATGCTGAAAGCAGTACTGAAGCTGCTGAGTTAAAGGGCAACAGGAAAAACATCCTAGTTCTGGACAGTGGATGTTCAGTACATATGACTAGAAATAAAGCCCTGCTATCAGACTTTGTGGAGAAGGCTGACCCAAGTGTTTCTTATGGAGATGGCAATATTGGAAAAATGTTGGGATATGGCAATATCAATCTTGGGAATGTCATCATTAAACAAGTAGCTCTGGTCTCAGGACTTAAACACAATCTGTTGAGTGTTAGTCAAATCTGTGACAGAGGTTATCATGTGGATTTTTTTGAAGAACACTGTGAAGTAGTAAGTAAATCAACAGGCAAAGTTGTTCTTCAAGGATACAGGCATGGTAACATTTATGAAGCCGAGCTTTCAACAAGTACTGATGGTTCTGCAATCTATCTGATGAGTAGAGCATCAATTGAAGAAAGCTGGAATTGGCACAAGAAACTCTCTCATTTAAATTTCAACAATATAAATGAATTGGTCAAGAAAGATCTTGTGAGAGGACTGCAAAAATCAGTATTTGCTCCTGATGGCCTTTGTGATTCTTGTCAGAAGGCTAAACAAAGGAAATCTTCATTCAAGAGCAAAACTGAATCATCAATTCATGAGCCTTATCACCTACTACACGTTGATCTATTTGGTCCAGTGAATGTCATGTTGGAAAGAAGAAATATGCTATGGTCATAGTGGATGAGTTCACCAGATACACATGGGTGTATTTCTTGCACACAAAAAGTGAAACTGCATCTATCTTGATTGATCATGTCAGGCAACTGGATAAATTGGTCAAAGATTCTGTGAAGATAATAAGAAATGATAATGGCACTGAGTTCAAGAATTTGATAATGGAAGAGTTCTGCAAAAACCATGGAATCAAGCAGGAATTTTTCTGCTCCTGGAACTCCACAGCAAAATGGAGTTGTTGAAAGAAAGAATAGAACTCTTATCGAAGCTGCACGTACAATGCTTGATGAAGCAAAGCTTCCAACCTATTTCTGGGCTGAAGCTGTGCAGACTGCTTGTTTTACCCATAATGCAACACTCATAAAGAAGCAAGGAAAGACACCATATGAGATGGTGAAGAAAAAGAAGCCAAATCTGAAGTATTTTCATATATTTGGATGCAAATGTTTTGTTCTTAAGACTCACCCTGAACAGCTATCCAAATTTGATCTAAAAGCTGATGAAGGAATCTTTGTTGGATATCCACTTTCCACAAAAGCCTTCAGAGTCTATAACTCGAGAACAAGAATGGTCATGGAATCTATTAATGTCTCTTTTGATGATAAGAAGATTACAGGACTTGAAGATTTCAATGATCATGATCAGCTGAGATTCGACAATGAAGACTTAAATTCTGATACTGAAACTCCTGATAGTCTAAATTCTGATACTGCAAATTCTGATGGATTAAACTCTGCTGTTATTGAAACCGTGGTGACTACGCCAAAAGAAGATGCACCTATGCAGGGGGAGCATACTTAAGAAACAACCACATCTCAAGAAGCATCGGAACATACATCTAGCTCTTCAAGTTCTGATTCGTCAAGTTCTGATATGCCAAGTTCTGATAATTTTGAAAATCTAAATTCTGAAGGATCCAACTCAGAGAGCATAGTTTCAGGGGGAGAATCAGAAAATGTTGATGAAGATAGCATGGATCATGGGGGAGCATCCAGTTCTAGAGAAAACCTTCCATCTGCAAGGAAGTGGACTAAATCACATACACCTGATTTGATAATTGGAAATCCTGATGCAGGTGTCAGAACTAGAACAGCTACTTCAAGTGAATGTCTTTACAACTCTTTTCTTTCTCAGACTGAACCAAAGAAAGTGGAAGAAGCTCTTCAAGATGCTGATTGGGTGCAAGCAATGCAGGAAGAGTTAAATGAATTTGAAAGAAACAAAGTCTGGACCTTAGTGCCAAGACCAAAGAACAGATCTGTTATTGGTACGAAGTGGGTGTTCAGAAACAAAATTGATAGTGATGGCATAATTACAAGGAACAAAGCAAGGTTGGTTGCAAAAGGATATTCTCAACAGGAGGGAATTGATTATGATGAAACATTTGCACCAGTTGCTAGATTGGAAGCCATAAGGATATTTTTGGCCTATGCTGCTCACAAAAAGTTTACAGTCTTTCAAATGGATGTGAAAAGTGCTTTTCTCAATGGAGAATTAGAGGAGGAAGTATACATTGAACAACCTCCAGGCTTTGTAGATCCCAAATATCCAAATCATGTCTACAGGCTTGATAAATCACTTTATGGCCTTAAGCAAGCTCCAAGAGCATGGTATGAGACTTTAGCTCAGTTTCTTCTGGAAAGTGGATTTAACAAAGGAACTATAGACAAAACACTGTTTACCTCAACCATGGAAATGACTTACTTCTGGTTCAGATATATGTTGATGATATCATCTTTGGTTATACAAATGACAGACTTTGCAAGAAGTTTGCCAAACTGATGCAGTCAAGATATCAAATGAGTATGATGGGAGAGCTTAGCTATTTTCTGGGCCTTCAAGTCAAGCAGGATGAAGAAGGCACTTTTATTTGTCAAACCAAGTACACCAAAAATTTACTGAAAAAATTTGGAATGCAAGATTGTTCAAGTGCATCCACTCCCATGGCCACTGCAACAAAACTGGATAAAGATACTGGTAAATCAGTAGATATTACTGATTACAGAGGTATGATTGGCTCTTTACTTTATCTAACTGCTAGTAGACGTGATATCATGTATGCTACCTGTCTTTGTGCAAGATTTCAAGCAGATCCAAGAGAACCTCACTTAACAGCTGTGAAAAGAATTTTCAAGTATCTTAAGGGAACAGCTGATCTGGGATTGTGGTATCCCAGAGAATCAGATTTTAAACTAATAGGTTACTCAGATGCAGATTTTGCAGGTTTCAAAATTGACAGGAAAATCACAAGTGGAAGCTGTCAATTTCTTGGAGGCAGATTAGTTTCTTGGTTCAGCAAGAAACAAAAGTCAATTTCCACATCAACTGCAGAAGCAGAGTACATTGCTGCAGGAAGCTGTTGTGCACAGGTTCTTTGGATGAAGAATCAGTTACTGGATTATGGGTTAACATATTTCAAAATTCCTATTTGCTGTGATAATCAAAGTGCTATTGATATGACAGGTAATCCAGTTCAACATTCAATGACAAAGCACATCAGCATTAGGTACCACTTCATAAGGGAACATATGGATGAAGGTACAGTGGAGTTGCACTTTGTTCCAACAGATCAACAACTAGCAGATATCTTCACAAAACCACTGTGTGAAGCTACTTTTACAAGATTGGTAAATGAACTTGGAATAGTTTCAGGTTCTTTCTCTAAATCTGCTTAGCTTTTGTTCTGATGCATCAGACTTTATGATCAGTATTTACAGAAATTACTCTACTTGTGTATTCTGTGCTTAATTGAAAATTGCTTAAGTATTGATTGTTGTCTGATGTGTATTTCTAAACTCTGATAGTGATATGACTGTTTCTGTGACTATTCAATCCTATGAGGATAACTATGCTAGATGCTGACCTAGTAGTCTTTAATATACTAGAGATCCCATGTTAGAAGTAATTATTTATGTGGAAATTTATTGACACAAACAACTTCTGATATTGAGCTTAGTCCAGTTTACTTTGTCTATCTTATTACTAAGTCACAAACTAGAATAATGCTTCTCATCTGTTAAGTTCTGATGTTAGTAAATCTGGAGAATGTACTAAGTGCTGATACACCTCACTTATAAAAAAAAATAATAATAAAAAAAAATCAGGTACTCCTTTGAGATCTAGAGTAAAATTGTGGAAGGGAAGACCCAAGTGCATTGCTGGTATTAAGTAATATGCATCAGAAAAGCAAATACATATTTTTCTTGGTGACTTTTCACACTCTATGATTACTGGAGAAATACTCTGATAAAAGCATAAATTTTGATAAACAGTCGTGACTCACTTACACTGGGAAGCCACTGTAAAATAGAATTTCAAAAGATGCATATAATAAGCGCAAAACAGTTGAGGTGGACTCATGCATGAACTCATTCAATAGTAGGCTTCAGAATAATGATAGATTTTAAGTAAAATTCTTAGTTATGCCTTATTTCTAAGATGTACTGAAGTGAATCGGACTTTAATCTGTATCTGATATTTAGCTTAAAGCACACACTTACACTCCATATGAATGATGAAAATTACTGTGGTGATCAATGTTGTTTTAGATGAACAATTTATGTGTCAGATTGCATAAAATCTGAGGACAAGTTTTGATGGAAGTTCTGATGATTAAGTTCTGAGGAAACCATATCAATATTTGTGTGAATCATTACAGAAATGAAACATTCACTTTTCGAGTTAAGAAGTCATGTCCTGATGACTGTGAAGTTCTGATATAAGTCTAAGTCCTGATAATAAATTCTGATTCGTTACTTGACTTATTTGTGGTTACATATGTAACAGTCCTTCTTGACTTGACTTATATTTTGGGAAACATATAGACAGTCACATATTTTGGGTTAGTGGCACTTGGATATGTACAGTAATTTCTAATTGTTTCGTGTGCTCATTAACTCCTGTTTTAAGTTCTCAATAGTTGTCTTAATTACTCATTAATCTCGGGAGACGAGGTACAATTAATTTTACCTGTACCTCTTCACGTTCCTTGCGTCTCCTGATATTCAGTTGGTTATTTATACCAACATCTAATTTCAGCCAACACATCTTTCATTTTCTCAATACTCACTCCTAAAATATGGTTCTCCTCAACTTGTTTTTAAACTATGGAACCTACAACGTAGTGTTGACTTGTGCTGATTGGCAGCAGGAGTGGCACATCACTGCTATTCCTGAAGAAATCTGGAACTCTGTTCCACAGGAGGTCCATACTGACCTCTTGTTCTTCGAGATGGACTACCAGCTCCATCTTGATCGATTGGAAGAGGAGAGGAGAGCAACTCTTCTTCAGCAAGAACGGCTTATTCGTCTTGCAGTGCTCTTTGTCAACAGCAGGAGGAACTAGTCGATTAGGTCTTCTTAGCCTAGGACTAAGGCTGTTGATGTTAAGTAGCATAGGACTATCTTGTTATTTTTGCTTGTAATTGCTAAATTTCATGAAATGTACTCAACTGATATATCAATGGAATTTTCCTTATTGCAAGATTAGTCTTTTGTTTCTCAAATTATCTGACTGCGCATGATCTATTGCAACTTATTAATCCTTACTTCATCGATTTTAACTTTATCTTCAGATGAATGTTTTGATTAAATTATGTTGATTTGAGGAAACGATTGAGAAACAGGTTTTCATGTCAGAACCTGTTGAAGACTGAAGCAATATTCTGATGACATTTAAATTCTGATAATAATCAAGTTCTGATGCTGACGTGGAGGTATTTTGTTACTTATTTTATTTTTGGTCATTACTTGAACGGTCATATTTTTTTTCAGAATATTGATTGATGTGAGAAAAAGTAGGGATAATCATTAAGAGTTAGTGGTTAACGTGTTTGCCTTGAAATACTGAATGTGCTAGGTAATTATTGCTTATTTACCGTGCCCATTACTTTTTGCCTTATCTATGTATGACAGTTGTCAAGGTATGCTCCACTACTTTTAACTGCAGTCACGTGGGGTGTCTAAGTAAAAGAGATAAAAAAAATTTCAAATTTTTTATTGTCATTTTTATTCTATCCTCTCTCTTTTCTTATTCTCTCTCACATCTACTGACGATTTTTCCTTCTAGACATTTTCTCAAACACCTTACAGGCAAACTTTTTCTCACTTAATTCTGATGGCGCCTAAAGATTTAATATTTGATGGAGCAAAGTTTGTACCGAATAACTACTCTGCAATCCTTAATAAGGGTGAAGCTCCATCAGATCTACACTTTGTTCAAGATTTCTTGGCACAAAGTGAGATTGGGTACGCTTTGACTGCACCCCAATCAATTTCTGTCAGACAAGTGCTGACATTATGGCGAACTGGGTTATATGATGATGGTGGTGTTGCTGGTTCTCCGAGCATAATTTTCACATCAGGAGATGTTGAGCATATGGTTACTCTCTCAGCTATTCGCAAAGCTCTTCACTTATCTGAAGACTGTACATTCTCAACAGCGGGGGAGCAGGTTTTACAGCAGCTTATGGCTAACTTGGGTTATGAGCAAAGCTTGGGAAAGCTGGGTCAATTGAAAAGACCACATATAAGAAATGAATGGAGCTTTTTCTTTGATTGTAGTACCAAGGCATTCGCCAATAAATGCTCCAACTTTGATGCTATTCCGATTCTGAGTCAGCAAATTGGGTATGCTCTTATACATCAAACTCACTTTGATTTTGCAAGTGTTGTGCTAGGTTTCATAGGGGATAGGATGACAGAAGATAGGAATGTAGTTTATTTTGCTAGATTCTGTCGGCTAATATACAGTTTTTGTTGTGATGATGACCCTCAACTAGCCAGTGATTCAATTTCACCTTTTAAACTTGCAAAAAGAGCCTTTAATGATCTGTTACATGCTGATAACAAGAAAAAGGTGCTGAGACCTTTACAAATTCCTCAGTCAGTAAAACAGGTCTTGGTAAATGCTGATCCAGGAACCTATACATCTGTCTATCCTGATGTACAACCCACCACCAACACCCAGACAAATCAACCACCATCAGAACATACTACACATATACCTCACTCTGTTCAACCATCTTCATCATCAGCACATAAAGTGAAGCCTTCATCTTCCAAGCTCAAGAGGACAAAGACTGTACCTCAAACACCACAGAAGAGAAGGAGGATTGTTCTGGGTGATGAGTCTGATAATGAGGAACAGGTTCGTGTATCAGAACCTGTCGGTAAAAAAGCTGAGAAGGTCTCTTCTCAGAAGGATACTGGTATTGGGGGATCTAAGCTTCTCAAAAGGCTTAGAAGAATGTCGTATGCTGAACCTCCCAAGGAAACTCCTTCTTTAAAGAAAAGAAAGAAACAGAGAGCTCACAGGCCAGTTTCAGAGAGTGAAGGTCAAGAAGCTACGGAAGGAGATCAGGAATCTCTAATCTCAACAAGGCCAGAATTTACTCAAGCTACTGCTTCTCCATCTTTATTGTCACCACCTCGGGAAGCTGCTACAGATCAAGTCACTACACCACCTGTGTCTCCTGTACATGAACCAGTATTTCCTGATAACTCAGGCATAAGTGCTGAAATTGATATTCACAATATAGTTGTGCCTGAGGTTCTTTACTTAGAAGCTCCAACAACAATTATTTCCTCAACAACACCTTTTACTAATGCTAATCAAACTCCAGAACTGTCTCCAACACCTTCTCTGCATCTAATTGTTGATGATCAGAATATAGGTGAGCATCAGGATATGGCTGTTGATCTGAACTTGGAAGCAGCTCAGCACTTAGATGATGAAGCTGAAGCCTCAATTGCTTCTCATACTGTTGTTTTATCAGAAGATGCTGATTCTGATAGTTCTGATTCTTCAAATGCTGATACTACTGGTGATGCTGCTATAAATGTTGATGCTGATGCAGCTGGTCCTTCAGGCCATGCACATCAACAGACTGTTTCTAAATCTATACTAGTAAAGAAGTTTGTTTGAGGAGAAGCACCAGTACCTTGGAATGAAACTCCTAGAGGAAAGGAGTGGACTAAGGAATGGAACTCAGTTACTTTTGTTCCATCTGCAACTATTCTTGCTGAGCACTTGGCAAAAGCTGATGAGATGTTCATTAATGATGATTTCAAAATACAGCTTCGAGTCACTGCATTGAGTACTAGACATTCTGCAAGGTCTCCATTCAACAACTCATGCAGAGTTACATAAAATTCAGGAAGAATTGCTCAAGCAAGAAACGGTTAAGAAACTTGAAAAGAAAACTTTCTTCCAACCTACCTTTGACAGAGTTGCTTACATTGAGAAGACCCAAAAGAAGCAACAATCTCAGATTGCTGAAATTTTGAAAAATCAAGCTTCTCAATAATCTCAACTCAATGAAATCCAATCCTCAGTGGAATTGCTTGTCTCTCTTTTCTTACCTGCTGATGCCAAAAAGGGGGAGAAAATAATTAAGTCTAAATGCAAAAATGATCAGATACTGAAGGGGAAGGATGATGAAAAAGATGACCATGGAAACTCTGGAATGGGTGAAGGTCATGGTCAAGGTCAAGGTAGTGGTTTCTCATCAAGAAGAACTGAAATTACAAGTCACATGACAAAGTCTGATACTGGAAAAAGAATTACTTCTATTACTGGTAAAAGGATAAGTTCTGATGAACTTTTGGATCTTGATGAAGAAATGTCAAGACAGTTATTTCTTAAGGAAAATCCAGGAATGGACTTGGAGAGTTTAATGGAAGAAGAAGCCAAACTTAAATCAGAAAAAGTCAAATCTAAATCTGAAGATTCTGGTAAAAAAACACTTCCAAAACTCAAAGGCATTGTGATAAATGAAAGGACAAATCCTGAAGCAATGAAGGCTAAATCACAATTTCAGATAGATCCAAGGTCTAAGGGCAAAGAGAAAGTTGGTGAACCTGTAAAGGTTTTGTTAGGAATATATGTGCATTAGTTTGATGATATGTTTAATAAAATACTTAAGTAGAAGTCTAGTGTTTGTAGCCTCAACGGATAAGACCACTTTGGCTATCCGTTGATGGTGTAGCTTTACATAGAAATAAGTCTAGTGTTGTAGCACATTTCAGTCTCTGAATTTAAGATATTATTCTTAGAAGTTGAGGGAAATTATAAGTCATGTTGACTACTAGAGGATATGCAGATAGGAAGGCCAATTGTAAATATTTCATGCCTTGTAAATTTGTATAAATGAAGTGGTGTCAACGGATAACTTAAAGACCTTCAACGGATGAGAAACAAAGCTTCAACGGATGTCTCTAAAGCTTCAACGGATAACATCCTTCAACGGATGAGTGCATCAACGGATAGAGCTTCAACTGCTAACACATCAACGGATAAAGCCATCAACGGATGTTCTGTTAAATAGCAGTTGATAAGTGGTAGTTGTAACTGCAGACAGAGGCACATGGGTAAACAGAGACAACTGAGATGTGGCAGCCTAATTTCAGGAACATCAGAAAAAGCAGCCGTTCTACTCTAGTATAAAGAGGCAATAGTCAACAATGTATTGGAGTGAACTGGAGAAGAAACAAGTGGAGAACTTATTTTATTATTTTATTTTATCCTTGTCTTCACTTGTAAACTTGGTGATATATAAACCAAGTAGCAGCTAGTAATTAGATAAGAATTTTTCCAGAGCTGTTTAGAAAAATCTTGAGAGAAAAATTATCTAGTTTGTACTAGGACGCAGCTGTGATCAAATTCTTAGATCACAGATTTTCTGAAATACCATCTCTGGTGGAACAACAATCCACCAGAAAAGTTTTTAAGGTCTGTTGTGTTCTTTTCATTAGTGTTTGAATATATATCTGTCTGTATTAGCTTAAAGCAATTCACACACTTGTTTATCTTGAACACTTAGCCTTTAAAACTGCTCAAAACTTGAAAAAGTTTTGAGATTTACATTCAACCCCCCTTCTGTAAATCTCATTGTTATGTCATGAATGGTACAGTGGAACTACATTTTGTTCCAAGTGAACAACAAATTGCAGACATATTTACCAAGCCACTTGATGAATCAACATTCACAAGATTAGTAAGTGAGCTAGGTATGCTTAATTACTCTTAAAATTCATGTCTTTATTGCAATTTGAATTGAAGCCTGAAATGTATTAGCTGCTAGAACAAATTTGATTTTTAACACAGATTATTCCATCAACGGATATTTCCTATCCGTTGAAAGTCAAAATTGTTCTGTCAACGGATGTTCATTATCCGTTGAAAGACATATACTTTTCTGGAATTTTTATCCGTCAACGGATAAAACTGAAGTGCTCTTCAACGGATGACAGTTTACCTTATCCGTTGAAATGTCACATCAGTCGATTCAGGTGTTTCACAGCCGTTGATTCTATTTTCTTAACCGTTGATACTCATACATACAGCTGTATGTATTTGTTTTAAAGGTAGTTATTAGAATACTTACAGTTTATTCTTAAACGGCTTAAATTCACTTACATATATTTATTGTTTAATCTTTTATTTATGCTTTTTAATTTGAGAAAGTATATAAGCCCTTCTGATTTTTCATTTTTACTTTACGCTTTCTTGAAATTTCAAAGCTTTTACCATTTTCTCTCTGCAAAACCTTCAAGTTATTCTCTGCAATTTCTACTCACAACAATGGCACCAGTAGTAAAGATTATGTCTCAATCTGGGTTCATCTATGAGAAGAACAATTTCATAGCTTTGGTAGAAAAGAATGAAGCCCACTCAAATTATCACAAAATGATGGACTTCATCAAAAACTGTAAACTTAGCTATGCAATGCTGGAAGCCCCAACGATTTACTGTGAAGTAGTTGAGGAGATTTGGACAACTGCTGAGTTCAACTCCATAGATATGACTATCTCCTTCACTCTCAAAGGTAAAAATCACTGTTTTAACTGTGATGATTTACAAGCATGTTTTAAATTACCTGAGAACAATGCCATGACACCACACACTGATAATGATGTATCCAGCATGTTAGATTCCATAGGTTATTCTCTTAATTCTGCTAGTTTAGGGAGTATTAAAAGAAAAGGCCTTAGGAAAGAATGGAGTTTTCTTGGAGATGCCTTTATCAAGGTTTTCTCTGGGAAAATTAGTAATTTTGATGCCATAACTTCATCTCTTGTTAATATGCTCTATATGCTTATTTCTGACAGGTATTTTAATTTTAGCAACTATGTGATGCTATAATTGGGTACTAGATTAGGTAACAAAGCTAATAGACCTAATAACATCTATTATGATAGATTCTTTATGTTATTGGCTAACCATGTTGCTGAAGGTTTGGTCATAACCAATGAAAATAATAAACTCAAGTGCTGGGCACAAGAGAAAAGAGTTCTTGCAGATTTAGTGAGAATGGATCTCAACAGCAGTGTGCCATTGGTATATCTACCAATCATGAATGCACCTCAGGTAAGTGAGGTAACTGCTTCTACAACTCCTACTTCTTCCAACCCCTCTATTTCTTTATCTTCTAGTGTGGCCATGGAATCTGTGACAATGCCCCAACAGATTCCTACCAAGGTCACCAAAACTAAACTTTCAAAATCAAAAACAAAGAAAACCACCTCTGTTGTTTCTCAAAAGACAACAGTTGTAACACCTACCATTAACCCTGAGGGGAGTGAACAGGGTGTGAGTGGTGAGGGGAGGGGTGAACATCAAAGAAACCCCCAGGATAAGGAAGGAGAGATAAGTGCTTCCCAAGCTAGCCAAGCCACAGTTTCTCAAAAAGCTGTGGTGGTTGAAAAGGTATCTAGCATATCCCTAGTTGTATCCTCCCAAAATGATGTAACTATTGAAAATAGTTCCCAACCAGGAACACAGAACAAACGAGGGAGGGACACTGAAGCCAAACACTCACCAACAAAAGCTTTTATTAGAAGAAAGAGGGCTAGAACCCAATCTTCCACACAGGGTGCACACACTGCACAGATACATCCATCTGTATCTATGCCTTCTCAAACTCAGTTTGATGTGGCTCCAACAAATGTGGAGTCACAGCCCCATTCTCTCACAATAAACACACATCAATCACCACACACTTCATCACCATCTCTGGATGTGGATATGTTATTCCCATCAATTCCTGATTCTCCCTCTTTACAACTCAGGGAGGAGCCCCACTCAAATACAGGTGATCATCATCTTTTAGATGATTTGTTGGATCACCCGCAAATTCTTTCAGATGTAATTGAAGGATCTGTGTCACCAAATCTCAAATCAATCCACACAGATTCAACAGTTATATCACTTTCAATTTCTACTTCTTTTCCTTCTTCAACGGATAACACTCATCCGTTGACAAGTGGTTGTTCTTCAACGGATAAGCTTAACAGCAGTTATCCGTTGATACTATCAGTTTCACCTTCAACGGATACTCCATATCCGTTGATAGTCTCTACACACTCAACTAAAACAATTCCAAGTGTAGAAGACATGATTACTGTACAATCACTTCTAGGACTGAGGGAAGGGAGTGATAATTTGAGTGAGAGGCTGGGTTGCTCCCAGGCAAAAGGAGAGATTGAGAGCTCAAATATGCATGCTATTTCTTCCAGCATGGCAAAAGTAAGTGAGAGGAGTACCACCTTAGTAGGTGAAGGTGAGGGAGTGAGTTGTGTGAGCCAGGGGGAGCCCCTGATGCAAGAAAATAGAGAAAATGAGAGAAAGGCAGGTACAACAGATATAAGGGTGGATCCAGCCATTGCTAGTGAGTCAATGATTGTGGATGATGCTGAAAAGGAAAGACAATTTCAGCAACATTACAAAGCTGTAATTGATAACATTTCCTTGAATGCTGACACTTTTACTCATCCTGTGCAAGCCTATCAATTGTTGGCTGCTCAGGGCAATGAGGAGGCAGAATAGACACTACATCTAGTACATACAACAACATCTCTTCAAAGAGATAAAACTGCTATTAACAAAATGCCTTCTACAGCTGGTGAGTCATCTGAAGAATTTGGAGTAAATTCTGATGATGATGACTCTGTTTCTTCTGATGGAAGCATGAACTTAGGGGGAGATGAAGGCCCTAGTTCTATTCCAAATTTACCTGAATGGGCCTTGACAAAGGAGTCTACACCAGGGCAATTCAATGTCTCCTTAGTCAAACAAATCAGTTCTATCCAACAGGCCATTCAGAAGACCTCCCATGCTGGTACCAAGGCAATCCTTACAGCTCACCTGGACTCACTGCATCTCATGAAGTTGCAGCAAGTAAGACAGAATCTGAGTGTGGATGAACTCAAGAAGGATATTGCTGACTTGAAGACCTACAATTCTGAAAAATTGGATTCAGTCATGCCCTATGGTACAATGCAAGACTTATTTTTGAGATTGAAAAAGGAATCAAATACTGAAAAGAGGCTGGCCAAGTTGGAAGACAGAGTTCAAGTTATTGAAGATTCTGTGGCCACCATTCTTCACAACCAACAATCTCAAACAAGTCTACTTATGCAGCTGGCAAAGGCACAGGGCTTGACCCCTCTCCTTGATGATAACAAAAAGGGGGAGAGTAAAAGGGAAGGGGAAGGAGAGCCATCTACAAAAATTCAAATATCTAAAGTGCTAGTTCCTGCCATCACTACTTCTCCAATCATTCAGATCAAAGGAAAGCCTGATGGAATTGATCTAATTCAGCTAGCAGCAGCTGAAATTCAAGTGAAAGAGCAAAGGAGGAGAATTGATGAAAGGGTGCAACAGAT
The DNA here is from genome assembly GCF_009905375.1 of Apium graveolens. Lineage (NCBI taxonomy): Eukaryota > Viridiplantae > Streptophyta > Magnoliopsida > Apiales > Apiaceae > Apium > Apium graveolens. The sequence continues at coordinate 4,925,991 of NC_133655.1, forward strand.
GTTTGGTTCTTCACTAGATAAATCAATATCTGTGAAACATAGCACAAAGATTGAACCAATCATTATGGAGCACAAGCCAGAAAGGAGAAATAAGGTTGGAGAGACTTCTTTCAAGAATTTTAAACCTATGGTTCTCAAGCCCAACACTAGATCCAGCAAGGACTCCACAAAGAACCCCTAGACTTTGCTCAGATGAAAGAAGTGGACTTTCCTCTTCCAAAGCCTGATGAAGACAAAGTTTTGGGTGCTAGCATCATAAAACACAAGGAGACCAAAGACATAGCTGAGAGAATGAACATGGCCATTATCTATAGAGAGGGAAAGAGTATCTGTGTGATGCAAGGACATCCCAAATTTCCAAAGGCCAAGAGGGAAGAAACCAAAAGGTTGAAGAAAGAAGCTGAAAAACTCAAGGCTGACAAAAGAGCACAAGCAAAGCTTGAACAACAGCTAAAGTCAAGTCAAGTTGAAGAAAAGAAAGGAATTGAAGTCAGGGGTGAAGACAAGATTGCAAACTTAGATGAGGTTCTTGGGAGTATATTTGGTGAAAATATGGAGGAAAGAGAGGAATGGCAGAAGGGAAACAGAAGAAAGGCCAAGGCACATAGAAGGAGTGAAGATAACACTGAAGAAACTAAATCAATATCTAAACCACTACCTTCCATACCTGAACCCTTTGTTGCTGATCCCACTATAAACATCCATGGTGAACCAATCATCCCAAAAGAGGAACCTATTGATTGGGACAACATCAAATTGCCTACCTTTTTAACCACTCTTCCACTACCAAAGAAACAGAAAAGAAAATCCAAATCTACACCTCCCATAACCTCTAAGAAATTCACTCAAAAACAAAAACCTAACCCTAAGCCACCCATTTCTAAAGATGATTATGTTCACATCTGTGACATAAAAGAAATTTCAGACATTGATCTCTATCTGGATGAGCTGGAGGATGTAAGGGGAATAGCTGCCTACAGACAGCTACCAGAGAGATTGGTGTTCAGATACAAAGGAGCTGGGGAAAGAACATGGTCTCTCTACAAGATTCTGAATGAAGGCTACTCTACCTTGATCAGAGTCTATTCAGCCATACAAAAGGATTATGGCTTTACCAGGGCTGCCAAGACTGAAATTCTCAACAAGATTGCCAACATAAGGAAAACTTGGAGGGAGCCCAATGCTTTGCCCATAACTTTACTCATTCAAGAAAGGGGAATTACAATCCACAATTCACCTCATTGGTTGATGGAATTCATAGATGATAAAGGAGTCAGAAGATTTTTCAGACTTGAAGACCAACTCAAGATTGCCAGCAATGAAACTCTCAAGGAAATGCAATCTAAGTTGGATATCAATGATGAAGATGAAGCTGAATTCTACAGACAACTCCAACTCCAAATTGAGGAAAATGACAAAGGGCTAGGAAAGAAAATAAGGGAACAAAGAAGAAAAAGATGATTTGCTCAGGCTCAAGGAGCACCCTTGGAAATACTGTAAATCTTCAATTACCTCCTAGTACATACACTTTTGCAGCACTTTTAAATTTCTACTTAGTTTCAATTCATATATTTGTTAAGTGTTTTGTTATCATCAAGTTAACCCTGAATTTATGCCTACAATTCTTATAGACATAAATAGGGGGAGATTGTTAGGAATATATGTGCATTAGTTTGATGATATGTTTAACAAAACACTTAAGTAGAAGTCTAGTGTTTGTAGCCTCAACGGATAAGACCACTTTGGCTATCCGTTGATGGTGTAGCTTTACTTAGAAATAAGTCTAGTGTTGTAGCACATTTCAGTCTCTGAATTTAAGATATTATTTTTAGAAGTTGAGGGAAATTATAAGTCATGTTGACTACTAGAGGATATGCAGATAGGAAGGCCAATTGTAAATATTTCATGCCTTGTAAATTTGTATAAATGAAGTGGTGTCAACGGATAACTTAAAGACCTTCAACGGATGAGAAACAAAGCTTCAACGGATGTCTCTAAAGCTTCAACGGATAACATCCTTCAACGGATGAGTGCATCAATGGATAGAGCTTCAACTGCTAACACATCAACGGATAAAGCCATCAACGGATGAAGGCTTCAACAGATGTTCTGTTAAATAGCAGTTGATAAGTGGTAGTTGTAACTGCAGACAGAGGCACATGGGTAAACAGAGACAACTGAGATGTGGCAGCCTAATTTCAGGAACATCAGAAAAAGCAGCCGTTCTACTCTAGTATAAAGAGGCAATAGTCAACAATGTATTGGAGTGAACTGGAGAAGAAACAAGTGGAGAACTTATTTTATTATTTTATTTTATCCTTGTCTTCACTTGTAAACTTGGTGATATATAAACCAAGTAGCAGCTAGTAATTAGATAAGAATTTTTCCAGAGCTGTTTAGAAAAATCTTGAGAGAAAAATTATCTAGTTTGTACTAGGACGCAGCTGTGATCAAATTCTTAGATCACAGATTTTCTGAAATACCATCTCTGGTGGAACAACAATCCACCAGAAAAGTTTTTAAGGTCTGTTGTGTTCTTTTCATTAGTGTTTGAATATATATCTGTCTGTATTAGCTTAAAGCAATTCACACACTTGTTTATCTTGAACACTTATCCTTTAAAACTGCTCAAAACTTGAAAAAGTTTTGAGATTTACATTCAACCCCCCTTCTGTAAATCTCATTGTTAGTCCACTAGGAATAACAGGTTTATGTGCCTCCTGAGATTAAAAAAGTTTCTGTTGAAGATGCTAATCTTACTCTGGATTCAAAGAAGATTTCTAAGACAACCTCTGACATGGCTCAAGTTGTTCAGAGTCAAGATGTAGTTAGTTCTGATATGAAAGTGAAGTAAGCAACCTCTGAAAAAGCTCAAGTTGGCTTGATATCAGAAGATGAGTTGAAAGGTAAGTTAACCTCTGACGTTGCTCATGTTAAACCTGCTACAAGTCTCCTACTAGGATTCACTAAAGCTAAACAGACTCAACCTTTGAAGACTGCAACAAGTGGCTTTGAAGCAAGGGTTGTTATAGGAAAGGAAGCTAAAGACAAATCTGGATTGGGTAGTTTAAGAGAGAAAAGAATAAGCAACACTATCAATAATCCAACTTCCTAGAGTGAACCAGGTATTGGAGCAACTCCTGACAGTTTGAACTTATTGGAATTTGTACAAATGGTTTACCATACAGTCCTGAAAGAATATGTCATGCTGTATTTTATGACTGATGGAAGGGTTTACCATATTAGGCGAAGAGATATACCACTGAAGTACTATGAGGAATTAGAACATGTATTATTCTTACTTCAGGTGAAGAACAGATTTACAGATAGTGCTACAAGTTATTTGAAGACTCAAATTGAAAGGTAGAAGAAGCTCTACTCTGTAAAGTCTGATAGCTCTTATTGTCCTAAGTATAGAGATCACAAGGGTGATATTGTTAAGATGATGCCTAATACTGCAATGATCAGAACATATCTTGGTATTAAGGGGCTTGAGTTCAACTTAGAGTCTGATAAAGCTTTTGTCATCAGACTAGATCAGGAGATAAGAAAGGCAAAGATAAATGATCTCAGAGCAACTATCTTTCAAACTGGAGAAGATACTGCAGAGCTTAAAGATGCTAAAAGGAGGATGATTGATGAACTAAGATATGCTGAGAAATGTTTGTTAAAGAACTATCCCAGAACAACTCCTGACATCAGAGAGATCAGTGATTGAAGCCAAGTCAGAAACTACAACTGCTCAAATTATGATATGAATACAGACTGAAGTTGTTATCAGAAATTAAAAGTTGGTAAAGCTTTAAGGACTGTAAGTTGTAGTTATCTAATCAAATTCTCATGCATTTGTACTTAATATTTTTGACATCATCAAATATTTGTTGAACTTGTATATTTTGCTAATTTACAAGTTGGGGGAGATTGTTAGATATATTTGTGATGTCATGGCTAATATAATTTATGTTTAGTTATTTCAGATCTCATTAAGCAGGAAATATCAGTACTTAACTGAAATCAGCACTTATACTGAAGACAGAACTTAAGTTATCAGTACTTAAGGTTATGGAGATATTTATCAGAAGATAATATCAGGACTTAAAGAAAACGTTCAGATAAGGAAAGCAGCTGATTGAAGGAAGAGAAGAACGAGACAAACATAAGAAGAGATATGCATGAAGAAGGAATTCTATGAAGAACAGAAGACTTGGAAGAAAAGATATCTGATTGATACATTTTAGGAATCAGAATTATATTCCATATCAATTAGAAGATCTTGTAATTGTGTACTATATAAACGCAAACATAGGGTTTACACTATAAGTGTTATTATCGAGATTATTATTCATTGTAACCCTAGCAGCTCTCGTGATATTTGTTCATCACTGAGAGAGGACAGTTCGATACTGTAACAGAGTTTATTGTTCTAAATAAAGTTTGTTTTCTGTTACTTGAGTTATTAAAGTTCGATTTGATTGTGCTATACACTATATTCACCCCCCCTCTATAGTGTGTGTGACCTAACATATATATCTGTTGACATCCATACAGTTGGATCGTTGAAAAATATTTTTAAAATAATCGAAATACTAATTCAGGATTAAACACTACTTAGATGTACGAGTCAAACTGATGTTTGACTGTTAAAATGGAAAACCAAGTAAAATTATTTTGATATGAAATTTTGGTTGTATCACTAATATATATCTCTTCACATCCATACGGTTGGATCGTTGAAAAATATTTTTAAAATAATCCAAATACTAATTCAGGATTAAACACTACTTAGATGTACTAGTCAAATTGATGTTTGACTGTTAAAATGGCAAACCAAATAAATTATTTTGATATGAAATTTTGGTAGTATCACTAATATATATACATATATATCTGTTGACATCCATACGGTTGGATCGTTGAAAAATAGTTTTAAAATAATTGAAACACCAATTCAGGATTAAATACTAGTTAGTTGTACTGGTCAAACTGATGTTTGACTTTTAGAACGACAAACCAAATAAAATTATTTTGATATGAAAATTGGTTATCAGTAATATATATACCTATTGACATTCATACAGTTGGATCGTTGAAAAATAATTTTAAAATAATCGAAACACCAATTCAGGATTAAACATTAGTTAGCTGTACTAGTCAAACTGATGTTTGACTGTTAAAATGACAAACCAAATAAATTATTTTGATATGAAATTTTGGTAATATCACTAATATATATATCTGTTAACATCCATACGGCTGGATCGTTGAAAAATATTTTTAAATAATTGAAATACTAATTTAGGATTAAACACTACTTAGATGCACTAGTCAAACTAATGTTTGACTGTTAGAACGGCAAACCAAATAAAATTATTTTGATATGAAACTTGGTTTATGAATAATATATATATATACCTATTGACATCCATACAGTTGGATCGTTGAAAAATAATTTTAGAAAAATTGAAATACCTATTCAGGATTAAACACTAGTTAGCTGTAACAGTCAAGCTGAAGTTTGACTGTTAGAATGACAAATCAAATAAAATTATTTTGTTATGAAGCTGTTAAAATAGCAAAACAAATAAATTTATTTGTTTCTGAAAATTTTGTCATATCACTAAGATACGTAGATGTATAATTATTTTTTATAAAGAAAAAATTACGTGATAAAATTATTTTTTATAATGAAATATTATTTGAACGAGTAAATACTTAATATTGTCATGACACTATCCCACAAAATTAATTGGATTACATATAGGATAATTTCTTAAAATATTAATAATTTTTTTAATAAAAAGACTGGCTGCAAATATTAATGATTTAGACACGTATTTGACTATAAAAAATGCAAAATTAAAATGTAAGGGCAACTCCAACCACATAGTCACCTTAGCTAAAAATCATTAATACATACTATAAATAAAAAATATAGAAATTATGTAAAAAAAAATTCATATCCAATGGTGCATTCCCCTTGTCTATTAATATAGCCAACCAACCTCTTGATGTCGGCTATATTTTGTTGAACCACTACAGACCTGTAAGAAAGCTGTAAAAAAATAATAATCACTTATTACCATATTAAAGTAATGTATTTTATTTATAACAACATAAAATTTTAATAACATACTATTTTTAAAATATAGTTAATCAATATAGCCAATACCATCGAATTACAATACCTTACATGTGCAACAAATTTTAAATATTATCCTAGAGGCCCAATTTAGCGGACCAATTACTCTAAGTAAATAAAAATTATAAACACAGCTTCTAAAGCCCAAATTCTGTCGATTACAAAGCCTAACATATCGGGTATTGGCCCTTAATCTCATAATTTGAGAGTAAATTGTCCAAAATATCACAATCCGGAAAAATGGCCCTTTTATCATTTAAAAACGCATTTTTTATTTTCGTTTGTACAAAACATATTTTTTATTCACGTTCATATTAATTTCAGAATATAAAATAAGTTTTATAAAAATAAAAATTAAAATTAAAATTTTGAAAACGCATTTATAGGATGCGTTTATGGGGTAACGCATTAAAACAATGCGTTTTTCAACCTAGAACGAAGAAAAATAATGCGTTTTCTTAAAATTTTGCAGGCCCAACTTCAAAGCCCAATACAAAAGGAAGTCATGTTTGAGTTGATTGATAAACGTGAGTAAACCTTGCGTTTATTAGTGATAGTAAGGGCCATCTCCTTCACCTTGTGATAATTTGGACCATTTAATCTCAAATTGTGAGATTAAGGGCCATTATTCTAACATATCTCCTCTGAAAAGAAAAGTAGTGCGGCCACAAATTAGGGTTTCGACTACTGGTTCAGTTAAGGGGGTTCAGTGTTCCATTTGTTAGCTTCTATTTTCAAATTCGATTGAGGGCTTATATCTTCAAGTATGTTTATTTCTCAATTAACGGGGTCAATTTAGGTATCCTTCAATTCTCTCTTATCTCGATTGTATGTATATTTGCTTTAAATTGTATGTAAATGTCTCGATTTAGGTCTTGATTTCTATATGTGTGCTTTGGTATTTGTTAAAACATGTGTTGTTCCTAAATTGGTTATGCCTCTCTCTCTCTCAAGTAAAATATGCTAGAGAGAAAGTTTCTTATATCTGATTTTAGGTTGAAAAATATTTTTAAAATAATCAAAACACCAATTCATGATTGAATACTAGTCAGATGTACTAGTAAAACATCAGTTTGACTGTTAAAATGGAAAATCAAATAAAATATTTTGATATGAAATTTTGGTTGTATCACTAATATATATATCTGGTGACATCCACATGGTTGGATCGTTGAAATATATTTTTAAAATAATCGAAATACTAATTCAGGATTAAACATTACTTAGATGTACTAGTCAAACTGATATTTGACTGTTAAAATGGCAAACCAAGTAAAATTATTTTGATATGAAATTTTGGTTCTATCACTAATATATATATCTGTTGACATCCATATGGTTGGATCGTTGAAAAATATTTTTAAAATAATTGAAACACCAATTCCTGATTGAACACTAGTTAGATGTACTAGTCAAACTGATGTTTGACTCTTAAAATGGCAAACCAAATAAAAAAATTTTGATATGAAATTTTGGTTGTATCACTAATATATATATTTGTTGACATCCATACGGTTGGATCGTTGAAAAATATTTTTAAAATAATCGAAATACTAATTTAGGATTAAACACTACTTAGATGTACGAGTCAAACTGATGTTTGACTGTTAAAATGACAAACCAAGTAAAATTATTTTGATTTGAAATTTTGGTTGTATCACTAATATATATCTCTTGACATCCATACGGTTGGATCGTTGAAAAATATTTTTAAAATAATCCAAATACTAATTCAGGATTAAACGCTACTTAGATGTACTAGTCAAATTGATGTTTGACTGTTAAAATGGCAAACCAAATAAATTATTTTGATATGAAATTTTGGTAGTATCACTAATATATATATATATATATATATATATATATCTGTTGACATCCATACGGTTGGATCGTTGAAAAATAGTTTTAAAATAATCGAAACACTAATTCAGGATTAAACACTAGTTAGCTGTACTGGTCAAACTGATGTTTGACTTTTAGAACGGCAAACCAAATAAAATTATTTTGATATGAAAATTGGTTATCAGTAATATATATACCTATTGACATCCATACAGTTGGATCGTTGAAAAATAATTTTAAAATAATCGAAACACCAATTCAGGATTAAACATTAGTTAGCTATATTAGTCAAACTAATGTTTGACTGTTAAAATGACAAACCAAATAAATTATTTTGATATGAAATTTTGGTAGTATCACTAATATATATATCTGTTAACATCCATACGGCTGGATCGTTGAAAAATATTTTTAAAATAATTGAAATACTAATTTAGGATTAAACACTAGATGCACTAGTCAAACTAATGTTTGACTGTTAGAATGACAAATCAAATAAAATTATTTTGTTATGAAACTGTTAAAATAGCAAACCAAATAAATTTATTTGTTTCTGAAAATTTTGTCATATCACTAAGATACGTAGATGTATAATTATTTTTTATAAAGAAAAAATTACGTGATAAAATTATTTTTTATAATGAAATATTATTTGAACGAGTAAATACTTAATATTGTCATGAAACTATCCCACAAAATTAATTGGATTACATATAGGATAATTTCTTAAAATATTAATAAATTTTTTAATAAAAAGACTGGCTGCAAATATTAATGATTTAGACACGTATTTGACTATAAAAAATGCAAAATTTCAATATAAGAGCATCTCCAACCACATAAAACCCTTAGTTAAAAATCATTAATACATACTATAAATAAAAAAAATAGAGATTATGTAAAAAAAAATTCATCTCTAATGGTGCATTCCCCTTATCTATAAATATAGTCAACCTCTTGATGTTGGTTATATTTGTTGAACCACTATAGACCTGTAAGAAAGCTGTAAAAAAAAATTAATCACTTATTACCATATTAAAGTAATGTATTCTATTTATAACAACATAAAATTTTAATAACTTATTATTTTTAAAATATAGTTAACCAATATAGCCAATACCATCGAAACACAATATCTTACAGGTTCAACAAATTTTACATACTCCCTCCGTCCCGTTGAATATTATACGTTCACTGTTTGCACGTATTTCGAGGCTTCTATAAAGTATAGTTTGATAATTTTTTTCTCAATTTTATTTTTTTTGAATAAAATTTTAAACATGAAACTTTTATTTTAGAATTTTTTTTTAAAAAAAATATTGTGGAGTTATGTTTTAAATGAATATTGAAAAGCGTGCCGAAAAATAACGTATAAAAATGAATGGGACAGAACATGCCCAACCAATTATCGCTAATCGGAGATGCTCTAAGTAAATAAAAATTATAAACATAGCTTGCAAAGCCCAAATTCTGTATGTATGTATGTATGTTTTTTACTCAATTAACGGGGTCAATTTAGGTATCCTTCAATTCTCTCTTATCTCGACTGTATGTATATTTGCTTTAAATTGTATGTAAATGTCTCGATTTAGGTCTTGATTTCTATATGCGTGCTTTGGTATTTGTTAAAACATGTGTTGTTTCTAAATTGGTTATGCCTCTCTCTCTCTCAAGTAGGCTAGCAGAATAAGGTTTCTGAAACTTTGACTATTTTAAAAAAATTTTGTGATTTTTCTTATATTGTTCTCTGATTTTTTGTTTTTAAGTTGGATAGCTCTTTTCAAACTGGTTGTGCAGAAATGCAGAGAGCAGTATTGATAGAGTGGTTAAATAGAACATTTTCTGATGTCAACGTGCCACTACATTCTGCTGATGGTTAAATAGAACATTTTCAAAATGGTATGTATGGTTGTGTTGTTTCTTTTTTATGTTCGTATGTTTGTTGGCTATTGTTTGGATTATTTGCCTCTGATTCAGTGTTTTCATGTTTAAAAGAAGTTAAAGATAATAAAAATGGGTGATTTGGGAAGACTTAGGATGTGTAAAATATGTATAATGAGCTCTATGCTAGAGAGAAAGTTTCTTATATCTGATTTTAGGTTGATCTTAGAGTCTTCAACAAAGCTGAAAGGATTATGAAGTACTTGAATGTGAAGGTTAAGAGCTCCAAACTTGAATCTTACTATAGCATGTGCACGATTGTAAAAATTGAAATTGGGTTTATATAACCTTTTTTTTTGCAATACTTCTTGTATTGCTTATTTAATTAAACTATATGTTGTCCACTCGTAGCAGAAAAGATAATAGCAACAAAGAAAATGGTAGATTATTTTTGTTTTTGAATGGATGTGAGATATGGGTACATAAAGTAGCAGAAACCAAAAGATTCATGACAGAAATGGCAAATTGGAGATTGTGTGTCAACTGATTGTACCTTTGGTACATTGTTAACGTTAAGTAGTAGTTAGACAGACGAATGGTATTAAGCTAGTGAAACTCTGTCCTGATGCATTTGAGTTTATTAATTTGACCTTTCCTTTGTAAATAGCTCAAATAAAATGTTGCTTATAAGTTTTGCAAGATTTGCCCTTTTAGATGTCGATATTACTGAGTGGGAATTTGGTGTTCAACTTCGAATGCAATACTTTGTTTCGACATACATGTCTCTATCAACTCTTCTCACTTTGAAACATAAATTGCAGGCTCTCAAAGATCTCTACACACATTTGACTCCAATACAACGTGTAAATATTGCACGTCATCCTAATAGGCCAACGTGTCTTCACCACATATTTAATATTACTGAGAAGGTATTAGTAAAGGTTTTTTTTAATTCTCATGCTTCTATTTTTCTTTAGTTAGACTAACAATGATATTCTAAAAGATCCCTTAGTATTTTATTTTATATCTCTCCAGTTTGTAGAGCTACATGGTGATCGAGGAGGGTATGATGATCCTGCAATTATCACAGGTCTTGGATCAATAAATGGAAGAAGCTACATGTTCATTGGTCAACAGAAGGGTAGAAACACAAAGGAGAACATTATGCGCAATTTCGGAATGCCTACACCCCATGGGTATGTATATATGGAGGTGACTTGAGCATCTATTTGTTTACTGTTTCGTGATTTAAATGTGAACTGCTAATGATGAAGGAAAGTTCCCTAATTAGTAAACAGAAAAAGGGTAAAATAACAGTGTAAAAATATTTCTGTCACATCGAAAAATTTGGCACCAAGCCTTTTGGCATATGCAGCATTATGCCTACCAATTGGATATTCATTACTTCTTAGTTGTTAACTAGTGAGATTAGCTTCTTAAAGTGCAATTGGATTCTTTATTATTATTTGATTATTTCTGTAATCGTGCACTTGTAGGTGGTATACACCATCATGGGTTGTCCTGCTGGGCCAGGTACAAACATTTCAAATCTGTAGCTTTTGTTGGAATGGTAAACAGTTCTGAATACTGCTGTAAGAGTCTAACCTAACGGTACAAATTAAACCTGCTTTAAGCTTTATTCTATAGTTTTGTTACTAAAATACCAGCCTTCTATAGGCAAACCTTATTTTCTTTTGATGGCCTGCGTTCGAGGGTTTCTCTATTAATGTCCTTGAGCCATTTTTGGTTTTCCAATTTGTATCTAGACATACAACATCAGTTAGGATGTATTTTTAACCTAGTCTGACATGATTAATCGTGACATGGCCTAAGAATGCAGTTTCGAGACATTGACCGTTTCTTTACAGTAATGTTGATTTCTTTTGGTCCAGTATGCCATCTGTTTTTTTTAATTCTATTTTGTTTCCTCTCTAGCTTATTCATCAACAAAGCTAGAGAATTCGATTTAGGCTTTATAAAGGAAATAATCCCAATCAATTAGGCTTGATTACATTTATTGAAGAAGACAGGAAAATGTAGATGCCACACATTTACATTGCTCTGCAGGTAATGCTCGTTTTCATAAAAATTGGTACTCCTTAGGGTTCCTGGAGCATTTTATATATTCTACATGTACCAAACTTTAGCTTCCACTTATAGAAGCTAATCCTCCAGCTTCTAAATTAATATTGCATAAAGCCAGCTGATAAGAACTCTAATTACTCAAAGTACTAGATATCATCATATTGCAGGAAATGAAAATTTTAATACCTCTACTAGCGCTTGGTAGGATTATAATCATATTACTTGTGAGGATTTCATATTTACTCGAAGTATTAGATATCATGATATTAGTATATGACTGTCAGGAGCATCAAAAGTAAATATATTTATAATTATTAATTATATCTACTGTGTAAATCAGGAAACCTGATTAAGTATTAATTAGTTACAACCATATTCAGGTATAAAAAGAGTCATGTCCGCATAGCTAAATTTACTACATTTTAAGTATTTTTTGGGAATAAAACTGTTGAGTTACATTATAAAATTGTTCAAACCACAATATGATTACAATTCTATTTTCGTAAAACTCTAAATTATTTCTTGATAGGGTACTTGGGTTTGGGTTCATCTTAGTACATTACACCATATTTTGGTTTCACCCTATATTTCTCTTTCATGTAGAGTTTTATGTTGTTTTTTAACAAAATATAGATTGAAATTATATTATAATTACAAATTTTCTATTTTTCGTACAATTCTTTTTTATTTTTTATTTAAATAATAAAATGGAACCCTTTAAACAGTATTATTATTAATTAATAAGGAAACCATCGTTTGAGGGATACTTTGTTTCACCCCTTTTCGGTTTTACGAACTTTCGGTTTCACTCCTTTTTAAATCTTACTATAGCTATAAATACACCATTTTTATTTTTATTCATATATGACTTATAATTTTATATGTAATATTTTATCCATTTTTTGATTCTTATATATCACATATCTATATTGTTTATATATAAACGGAATCGTATATACATTGTAATTTCTAAATTCATACTTACATAATTCTATTTTAGCACCAAATGCAAATTTATACATACATAATGAATATTTTATTAAAAAAAATTATGTAATAAAAACCTATATAAAAACACAAATTCAGCTGACAATAAGAAATTTAATATGCAATTACTTAGTAATATTAATTTAATTTTTTATTAAATTATCCATCAATCGTGTTGCGACTAAAGTTCTGATGTAAAATATTAGTCTGATGTAAAATATTAGTTGTGTCTTTTTTTTAACAACAGATACATAATAACACTGAATTTGTTGTTCTAATAAAATTTGAGTTGATGAAAACTACATATAATTTAAAAAGAAAAATTGTAATAATCGTATAATTTTATTATTATAAATTTTAGTAAAAAGTTAAAATAAATTTTATAATCATTATTTAATATTGATATTTTGATCTCGGCCCGTGTGTGGCACGGGTTATCTACTACTAATAGTAATAAAAATAAGTTATTAGAACAACCAATGTACTTACCTGAGAAGCAACAACACGATGATCATGAGCAGTTGACAGAAATAGTCTCAATCTTCTGTTCTCTTAATACTGTGATCATTTGCGCTCATCAATTTTGATTGAACTCTCTTTCTCTCTCACGTGGTCATGAAATATAAACGGAAATTTGTCAAATATTTATGTTTTCAATTTGTTTTACAAAAATACGATTAGATTTCATCGCAGGGTTGAAAGCAGTAGTTTGTACAATTGCATTTCAGGATGCATGAGGTGGAATTCTATTTCTGGAAACGTACTTAGAGCATCTTCAATGGTGTTGGTTATAATTGGTTGACTAAACCAGACCTGTAAGACAATATGTAAAATTTGTTGAATCTGTAATATATTGTACTTCTATGGTATTTGCTATATTGGTTAGCTATATTTTAAAAATAGTATGTTATTAAAATTTTATGTTGTTATAAATAGAATATATATCTTCAATATGATAATAAATGATTAGATTTTTTTACAGGTTTGTAGTGGTTCAACAAATATAGCAAATATCAAGAGGCTGACTATATTTATAGACAAGGGGAATGTACCATTGAAGATGATTTTTTTTACATAATTTCTATATTTTTTATTTATAGTATGTATTAATGATTTTTAGCTAAGGGTTCTACATGGTTGGAGATGCTCTTACATGGGATCATCGGACCCCCTTAAAATTTTAATTTAGTTAAATATGTATATTTAAATTATATAAAAATTAAAAATGACCCTCTTAATTTTTGCAAAAAAAAGATTTCCCTTAAAGTTGGGCAAAAATTTTAGAGTTGTGCCAGGTAACCCAAATATATTTCCAAAATAATTTATCAAATGATGTGGCTGACACATGACTAATTTTGATTCGTGGGCGCATATAAATGCACGCGGGGTCTCATATTATTACTAGGAAGGTTGCCAAATATTCATATGACACATCAGATTTGAGAAATTTTTTGGTCTAAAAATTGAGGTGTCTATAAGGGAAAGTTATACTTTTTTGTTTTAAAAAGTTATGAGTTACAAATGAAAATAGAAGCCGGGAATACAACTAGCATTGGAGTTGAAGTTCTATTATAGCACTAAAAAACAATTTATGATGCCAAATTATAGTAATGACTATAGTAATTTTGCATCTAATATTCGACTTCTAACAACCTATAGTTAAATTACACATAATATGTTACAATATTCAAATAATGCATTCTATATATAACAACCTGAAATAATAACAACATATTTTTTTTAATATAGCCAACTTCACGGAGTAAATAACCTTACAGGTAATAATCTCTATTTTAAATTATTTTAGCTAACAGTTTTAGCAATACCTTTGGAGATGTTCTAATACTGTTACTTTACAGAAATATAACAAGAAAACTAACTTCTAGGAGCTGAACAAATGGTCATCACAGCGTAATCAAGTGATACATGATGCACTAGTAGATTGTAGCCAACCAATTGAATTGTGATGCACTTGTTTTCGGGTTCAAATGCAATACAATACACTTGTGATGAAGCACATATATTGTATGTGGATTGTATGTTCTTGCCTTCCTAATACTTTCTGCACATATATTGAATCTGGATAGATTGACGATAACACCAACCGCGTGCATTACAAGTAGCCCGTTGCGAATCACTTTTGAAAATTTGATCGAGTTGGTGAACAGATACCACATATACTTTGTAAACAGGAACTATAGGAATCAGGGAAGGGGTAACATTATTTCCAGCACCACAAGCCCCACGAGTGGCAGAATATGGTACTATTACATGGTGCACATTGGAGTACCGGTTTACCAAGGCTTTCTTCCTCGCAGTTCCGGCATGGACGAACCTTTTTGTTGAAAACAAATGTGAGTCCGTGGGGATGCACTTTGTCTTTAATTATATCGGTAGCCCCAAACTTTACATTGGAGTAGTCATCAGATGATGATAACTCTAAAATACAGTCAGTATGAAATGAAAGGTCACACTTACTGCAATGATAGAACCATCTGTTTGTGTTTATTTCTTGAGAGCAAAACTCACAGTCAAACTCATGCTCATGTTTTTCGACCATGCCAGCATCATATATCAAGTGCAGGGGGTGAGGATCCCACCTGTGTTTGTATGTTTTTACCTTGCTAATACATTTTCCGCAAATACTGAACCTGCAATCTTTACATTCGTACTTACATTCAGCAGAACTCCTTCCGCAGGCATTACAAGCATGCTTTGTGTCTTGATGAAGTTGAAGTTGGTGACTGTGAGCTTCGTGTTTGATAACTCTGGGTAAGGTCACACATCCAATATGAAGACGGATTGTGCGCTCATTGGGTAGTATCATACTAAAGAATATACCATTGCTATAAAATCCGCAACCACTACACTCAAAAAGATCGAATGGCTCACTATACTTATTTGCAAATAGCATTTTACCTGGCCAAAGGTGGTGTTCAATCTCTCTAGGAAACTCGGCGCAGAATTTATGCATAAAGTATTTGCAAGGAAGACAAGCATATAATTGACTATCACAAGTTTGAATGGGTTTGACACAACCATCACAAAGCAATAATATTTCATCATCATTTTTCCGATCATACAACTCATCAGTTGTTATGAGTTTAAGATCATGTTCTTCATGCGACCAATGTTTAATATAATTTGGTGCACCAGAGATGCTACTGTTGTTAGAAGAGTCAGATAGAATAATCTTATCCTTTATAAATTGCTCAAGCAATAGATTATATAAAGATAATTCATCGGCTGCGGGCAGGTGCACCAAATTAGGAAACGTTTCGTTCTCACCGGAGCTGAAAATACCAAAAAACATAGAACACCAAAAAGATGATAAATGGACGTGTATATCTATATAAATATAGATAGATGTAAATATCGATGCTTATGTAGAGTAATACCTCAACAGACTTGATCTTGATCTAGCACACTGAAAATGAGTGAAATATCTGCAGCTGCGACAACAGTAAAGCCATTCTATCCAATACAGTCTTTCATGGCAGATTCTACAGAACTGAAAAAATTTCTGGTAGACTTTAGGAAGAGAAAATGAGAGGATAAGAGGGTGTTTATGAAATTGAAATTGGAAAGAGGGAGGTGCATCACCACAACTTTTGTGGATCCAGAACTGACATTTGGTGCATCTATAAGACGAGTCTAATATATTATCAATTACTTTGCAAGCACAACATCTAAATGAGGACAGTTGCTCGATTAAGGCTAACGGATGACTATGACCTGGATGCACAAATATAGTGTCCTCTTTGGACTGCTGAACTTGGATTCCAGCACATTTGACGCAAACACAAATTTTAGGATTCAAACTACTGCGATAGATGAAATAAGTTCGTCTCCCAAAAAAGCCACATATTATACAATATTCTTGCCCCCATAGACAAGGGTGAATAGAGAGAACCTCATTCGGGTCAGTTGGGTTTACAATCTCTCGGGGTAACTCTGCACAAGTTTTGTGGACTAAAAACTTAGTACAAAAATAAGCACAAAAATAAATAGGTGATGATTTACATGAATCTATTTCTTCACCGCAGCCACGACAAAGAACACCCTTTTTATAAGCAATGTAATTTTCATTCAGGACTAGCAAGTGTTCGTGGCCAGGGTGCTCCATTACTACATTAGTTTTCTCTTCCATCTTTGGTTGTACAGGAATGTGGTATGAAAAAAGAAAGAATATATCATTGTTAGCTTGGATTCTTAAATTTTTCCACAAGCTAGGACTGAAAAGCTACATACAAACATATTCGTTGAGTGAAAGTCAGGCAATGATATTTCTAAATCTAATTGGTGTTACTGAAGAAAAAAAGAATAAATACCTCCCTTTTGGCCTTTTTCTTTTCATTTTTTGCTAATTAATTACACACTCGCACACACTAGGAGCAGAACTCTTGACAACCCGTACGGGGGACAAGTGTTTAACCACTGCACCAACCCTTTGACGGCGCTTTTTGGCCTTCTTCCCTAACTAGGAGCTGAACAAATCGTCATCACAACGTAATCACTTACATTGTGCACTAGTTGATTGCAACCAACAATTTGAATTTTGATGCACTTGTTTTCGGGTTCAAATGCAATACAATAGACATGATGAAGCATGCTTGGTTGACTTATCCACTAATCATACCATATAATTACACCAGAAAACATCAATTTACGTTGCTGCTGCTGTTAATGATCATAAACAATTAAGGTCAACCATTTGCTTCAATATTCGGCCAAATTGCACTCATGACTCATCTCCAGTTCTCTTCTAGATTTAATGAAGTGCTGCTATATAAAGCTCATTACTAAGTCTCCAGTTCATCAGAAACCATATAATTATTCGTTAACGAGTATTTTCATTTTTGATTAACCTAATTAACATGGCTTCCATACATGCACAACTGTTCATTCTGTTGCTGCAACTATAAAATGATGATTTATCTGAATCTATTTCTTTCAGGCAGACAGAACAATAAGTACCCTCTCGATCAATGTAACGTTCATTTAGAATCAGCAAGTGCTTGTGAGCAACATGCGTTATACCTGTATCATTTTTCTCTTCCATCTTTAACTTCTTGTAAACAATGAAATATGAAACACAATTTATCGAAAAGAATATATGATTTCTACAGCCAGGCTGGTACAAGAAAGGTTTTACAAGCACACAAACATATGCGTGTTCTCAAAGACATGCATCCAAGCTTTTAACAAGGAATAAGAATATCTAAATACTTACTCAAAGTTAAAACAACCTGAAGGAAGCAACACTACCTTTTCTGCAAACTATTGATCTTCGTTCCATTTTATGATTACAAGACCATGATTATATTTACCCAAATTCATTTACGTACTTATTTCCTTTCCAAATGTTCACATCTCATTTCCATGTAATCACGGGTGTGTTTCTTTTTCTTAATAGTTTTTTGAATTTTAAATCCAAAAAAGAAAATACATATGTCATTTAAACATTGGCTTAGTTTGTTTTCGCTAATTCTGTAGATACTTTGGGAACTTGGAATTCCATGGAATCAACTTACATTTTTTAGTTTCCAAGAAGTGCAAAACTTGTGTTTGGTTCTTTATTGAGCACGGTTGGATAACTTAAGTGGTTAAGAGTTTATCCTCTGTTGTTCCTGTGTTCGATGTTCGATCCTCACTCACATAGAGAATTTATGAGAACATATACTGATTTGTAAGTTTACAAGTCATATTTGTCAAAAAAAAATTATATTTATTCTTATTTGGTTCATTTATCAACTTTCATGGAATTTCTTTCAAATTAACAATAACAATCAAGTTACAAAGATAAGTAAAAAGAAATTATGTACTAAGCAATATACAAATTATATAAAAACCAAAGTGAATTTGTTTTAACATCCAAACCAGATGCTCAAATACAGGGTCCTCAGTGGACTGCTGAAAGTGGAATACAACACTAGTACTAATGCTAGAACTTGTAGGATTAGCAAGTGCTGGTTAGCAATGTGCTTCATACCTATATCATTTTTTTCTTCCATCTTTATTTTCTTGTGAAGCAAATGACATATGAAATGCTATGTATAAATATGTAATACATAAAGTTAAAACAAACCAAAGGAATCAACTCTTTATCTTAAGAATCCCATCATGAAGTGAAGCACAAGAGCCCCAGCAATTCCGATCTTTGCAAATCTTCAGGCATAACCAGAAACCTAAATAATAGTAATAAAAACAAGTAATTCTGCAGGTAACTCTGCACAGGCTTTGTGAAGCCAATGCAATACGAGACACTATATTTAGAGAAGAATATACATGATTCTCCAGTCTGGTACAAGAAATGTACTAAATCAAACATATGCTGTGTCATAAGACTTGGTGAACGAATCCCATCATGAAGGGAAGCTCGAGAGCCGCAGCAAATCTTCAGGCATAATCGAAAACCTAAATAATAATAAAACAAGTTTATAACTCATTTAGTCATTTACAATTAAACTTGCAACCAACTAGACTCAGAAGAATCAATGCGCTGTAACTCTGGCTTTGCGGAAGGCTAAAAGCCAGAGTTACTATATTTAGTAATTTGAAGGTCGAGCTAGGCCAAAAAGACCGATACGAAGAGATGTCTGTCTCACAGGGGCGGCGGCCAAATTTTTTTCTCAAGTACAATATCAGTATTCGATTTTCTAATATATGTTCAATAACACATAATTAAAAGTAAAAGTAAGTTGTCAAATTTTTATTGGCACCTAATTAATGATAATGGGGCTCCCTCGTATACATAAAAAATAACACCAAAAATAATTAGTCTCAAAATTTGATAAAAATAAGCAACTAATAACAAAATTTGATGAAAATAAAAGGGACTAATATTTGCGCATGAGTACACACTAAACAAACATATAATATTATTGTGTATTATACGATAAGATAAAAATACAAAAATTCACATTTAAAGATAGACAAAAATAAAAAATATGCACTTCTCTCATCTTAAAATCAAATATAAAAAAATCAAATTTAATTATAGCACTATGTATTTGATTCAAATTTAATAAAATAACTTTTAATTTATAAATAATAATTAATTCTTATGAAAGAAACATGTTAAAATATATTAACTAATCCATTTTAGTCTATTCCAAACATCTTAAATATTTAGTAATCTGCATTATCTGCTGTCCAACTCAAAAACAACACATTATTGGGTCAATCTGATGGGTCAGTGTAGTAGAGGAATTATGATCATAAATCTGCTGGTATCATTAGTTGAGTGTGATTGTAATGTTAACATTAACTTAATTTGTTCAGCTGCTGGTATCAATGTTTCAGTGTGATCTCTTAATTGTATGTTGAGTGTGATCTCTTAATTTATTAACCCGATTTTTCATGGAAGTTGGAACTCTACGGATCAAGAAAACAAACAACTCTTACGGAAACATTAGATTTATGCTCCAGTAAACTAGGAAAGAAAATATTACTTATCTTTCATCACTAAGAGCATCTCTAACGGGGATGAACTCTTAGTTAAAAATGTGTCAAACATACTATAAATATATTTTTCAGATATTATTTAAAAAATTATTTGCTCCAACAGTGCATCTTCCTTAGCTAAAAATTTAGCCAATCTCTCTAAGTCAAGGATCACGTACAAATAGCACTTTCAGTCCAAAATAGAAATTACTAATTAAAGTCGAGGATCCAGTACAATTTACACTTTCAGTTCCAAGTACAAATTTCGTTATTAATAGTACGTGAAGCCTTGTACAAAAAATCTAGAATCGCAGAACTGCGTTCCGAAGCAGAGTAATTTGTTAATGCATTTGCTTGTTTATTGTGATTGCAGTGTTCAAGTATGATCCACCAAGCAATACTACATTTCCTCATAGCGTCTATCTACTACAAAATTATCGGAGTTTCGAGAATTGCGACCTACGACGAGCAAAAAGATTGGCTTCAGTGACACAAGGCAGAGGAAATGGATTTGAGCTGGTGCTGGAGAATTGGAAGCCTTACTACTTTGCTTGTGGTGAACACAATGACATTCATTGCAAAGATGGCCTCATGAAATTCTCTGTTATGCCCCTAAAGGTTTCTACATTGATTTTTGCTAAATTTTAGTATTTTGTCAAAGCAATAATGAAAGTTTTGTTCATTTATATTATCCTGCTAAAGTAATAAGTATGATATTTCTACTCATGAGTATTTTACTACGGTTTATTTTCTATGAATTGTTTTAATTTAATGACTGGTTATGCAAGTTTATAAAATGTACAAAGAAGTTCATACTTCATTGATTTGTTATTTCAGAGAAGCTTAAAAGCATATTTGTAAATATAAACTTACAAGTTTATATAAACTTCAGATTTAAAAGCATCAATGTTTAATGCTAAAGTAATAAGTTCATACTTCATTAAATTTTATATTTAATGAGTTAGACCGTAATCAGACATATACTGATTTGTAAGTTTACAAGTCATATTTGTCAAAAAAAAAATCATATTTATTCTTATTTGGTTCATTTATCAACTTTCATGGAATTTCTTTCAAATTAACAATAACAATCAAGTTACAAAGATAAGTAAAAAGAAATTATGTACTAAGCAATATACAAATTATATAAAAACCAAAGTGAATTTGTTTTAACATCCAAACCAGATGCTCAAATACAGGGTCCTCTGTGGACTGCTGAAAGTGCAATACAACACATTTGAGGCAAACACAAATTTCAGTTTTGGAACTACTACAATAGTTTTGAAATCGGCCGATTTCTATAACCGAGATATTTACATATATATTACAAATAGAGAAACACAAGGCCATATTGTGTAAATTTAAATCATTAGGCACATGACTAAAAGGAACTTTTTAGTACAGTCCATATTACAGTCCATATTGTGTTACTAAAAGATCAATACTAAGTTTGTAGAAGGGTCCAGAGAACAATCACGGAACTAAGGTAGAACTGTAGAAGTCCAAGAGGAGACGTGATTTCATATTTTTTTTAATATTTATATAAGTAATTTTATCATATAAATATTTTCTTCAGGTAATGCACACTTTAAATTTGGTATTTTTAAGTTGTATTTGTTTCTTACAGTTATGATGCTAGCTAGAATAACCCTTTTAATGGGAATTTAAGGATGGAAAAGTTAATAGAAATCCACTTTGATACTCCCTAGCATTTCAGATTGTGCTGCTTGCGCACAATTCAATCACACATCCAACAAAAAACGAGTTGTAAGCAGAAATTTGAAGTTTCTTAACGTGATCTATGCATTGTAGTTGTCGAGTCCTAAATCCCTGAGAGCATCCGTAGCAGCAGTTCTGCAGCTTGGATGATTTCTCTTGGCTGTCCGTATGATCTTCTCAATATCAAGACCAAGTAACAGAGTTCTGTACAATGAAAAAAGTGGGTTACAGATCCAGTTAATGTGATTAGAATCCATTGACCCAACACAAACACATGAGATATAACATAGGAGGTGACTTGCCTGTTCTCTGGATTCCTAACCACAAGATTACGAATCATGAGACATGCATGTTTCTGAAGCTGAGGTACTTCAGGAAACTTATTCATAACTCGTATTGCAAGGTCTCCAGCTCCAGCTTCAATAGCACGAGTTGCATTATCAGGTGCTCTTAAGGAGAGGGTACATATGATAGACAAAACCTGTACAGAAGTTGATTTATTTGAATTACTTTGCCTTGCTTTAAAGTCACATTACAAGTTGCACAATGTTCTTCATTTTAAGAAACACATGTAAAAAGAACATAAACATCTAACAACATAAAATGTTGTTTCAGATTTCTCGTAATCTTCCATATTTCTATCTTTGTTACACTGACTTGCATAACTGTGGTTATACTAAAATGACTAAAGTATTTCAACATGTATATATTTAAATAACAGTTCATTCGCTTTAATCACAACAAAAATTTATGATTTCCACGTAACCTAAAATACAATGTCAACAATATAAGAGAAGTCCTTTACCTCTTGCAGAACAAATGGGTCGTCAGAAAATCTGGTTGATAGTGTTATAAGCTTGTCCATACCTCCCTTCGCGACAATAGTAGTCTTATTTTGCATCACTACCTGCCAACTAATCAAGAAATGTGCCATAAGTGCTTACGGCGATCCAACCAGAACAAAAACTAAAAAAATCTTGCAACATCATCCAGTGTGAGCGTACAACAAATTATCTAACTCTATAGTTCTCAATGGCGAGATAAATTATCTTTGTAAGAACAAAAATTTACTAATTAATTTTAGACTTAATTGCACTGTGTTGGCTTGAACTTTGTTTGTTTTGCACGAAAATGGTTAAATTTTTAGTTGTGCCAAAATGGTGGCTAATTGATTAATTTATTAGTATTATGGTGGCTCCGTATCACTCCCGTTAAACTCAACGTTAAATGTTAACGGTTGTAGGGGTAATACCGTAATAAGCTCGCTCCCTCTCTAGCCACATCTCACTCTCTCTCAATCACTCTGCATCTTAATCTCTCTCTTCACTCGATCTATCATCTCTGATCAATCTCTCTGCCTCTCCCATCCCTCTCTTTTCATGGCCATCGCCACCACCGTAGTGGTGGCTCCCCTGCTCCACCCACAAAACACACATCACGCACATACGCAGCACTCACACATACACATCATTCACACACATCCTTTAATCACCATCAATATCCTTCGTCTCTCTTTTCCCTCTCTTTTCAAACCTCAATCTCCCTCGTCTCTCTCTTTCCCTCTCTTTTTGAACCTCTTTCTCCGTTCGTCTCTCCCTGTCATCCCGAACACAACACAAGATCGCACACATACACCGCCGCACTATCACACACAAAATCACATTCCCCGCCGTCGGTTTGGCCTCCAACCAATGAGGTCTCCACTTAAACCTCCATTTCTCCATTAACAAAAAACCAACAGCATATAATGGTTGATATTGAGATTTTGGTTTGTTATGGTGGCTAATTTTTATAACATGAACCCTAACTTTCAATTTTGGGTTATTTATTCATATAATATAAACATCCGTTATATTTAACAAAAAATTTAACGGGAGGGGTGAAGAGCCACCAAACCGCTGACATATTCAACAATTAGCCATCATATTGGCACAAATAAAGATTTAGTCATTTTCGTGCAAAATGAACAAAGTTCAAGCCACCATATTGCAATAATCTCTTAATTTTACAAGGCATCAATGATGAAAGATAAACAGTAATTTTAAATTAAATTCTATAATCATACTTGCTGCAAATTCATCAATTGTTTCTAAGCTTATTAGTTACTGTTCTGTTGTGCAGCTACAAAGGAAGGAAATAACTATTTAATAATGCATTGTATCCTCTAAGCTGGTCTGGTCTAATAATAAAAATAACAATTTAGAGCATAAAGACTACTAGCACGCTATTCATTCTTATAATGCAAAACGCCTAAAGGCTAAAACAATAAAGTCGCATACCTCATTACTGGTGTAATTTGCATCATCTGCTCTCCAACTCAAAAACATCATTAAGGTAATAGCTCCATGACAATACAAAGAAGTGGATTCTAAAATACATGTATATAACCTAAAAGTGAATATGTAGAAGGTCGCATATATTAATGATCAACAACATAACCATTACACATGTTACTTCACTCGAAGAAGGGGTCAATCTGATTAGTAAGTGTAGTAGTGGAATTATGGTCATCAAGCTGCTGGTACCAGTTGTTGAGTGTGATTACAAATTAAATACTAACTTAATTGTTCATCTGCTGGTATCTATGTTCCAGTAAGACCTCAAATTGGTATCTATGTTCCAGTAAAACCTCAAATTAACATCTCACTTGATCTGTTTACTCTATACAGCGAGACACGGAAGATATCTGAGAGACCCTCAATATATTTTCTCAATATCTAGAATCAAAAGATAAAAAAATAAAATAGACCATTAACTTTTGCACCAAGACTACTAGCTATTATGAATAGCCCAGAGTTATGCATCATACATATAACAAGCAGAAAATTTACATAAACTTTGCTCAGAGTGCGAACCTTATTCAACAGTGAACATAGAGTTTGTGCCACGATTTGGTTCCTCTGTGCACCGCTATCATTGATGCAACAGAGAATTGCATCTATACCACCACTCTCAGCTACAGACCTACATATCTCATCCTACAATTTAAAGCAGCACCAATCAACATACTGTTTAATATGCCAAATTTGTATAAGGAACTAGTGAGAGAAGAGAATGACTCCAGATCTATATACCATTATATACTCAGAATAATTCATAATCACAGCTGTTTATGAAAGTTGAACTTTAAAGATCAAGGAAACAAACAACTCATACATAAACAAAAGATTTATGCTCAACTAAACTAGGAGAAATTTTTTACTTTTCTTTCAACATTGATACCAGGGAACAACCAAAAATAACGTAACAGCAACTTGGAGAAAGAACTAACACTAGGGCATAGGTTTAAAAACACAAAGTAGAATAAATACAGTTCTCATCCTAGGAAATGATGCATAGCCTGATTTCCCAACCAACCATTGGCTGGCGCATGATTATACATGAAACACAAACATTAGAAAAGAGGTAAACCATAAAAAGCACTAATCATATACTATATCTTCTCCAGTATTTAATGTTCAAGATTAATACTTAAGGCTTCACCAGCTGTAAGTTTCTTGCAAGTTTCACAAGTCCTAATAATTACTGTCCTAAAAAAAACCTACATTGGTTGACTTGTCTTTCACCAAACATCATAATAACAAATTAAATAGGATACTTGATCATGATTGATATGAATGATAAGCTGACTCTAAATACGAACTCACATTGAAGGCAACAGCCTTCAGTGCAATGCTTTCAGATACCAGACTTGGTGAACGGATCCCATCACGAAGAGAACGCACAAGGGCTTCAGCAATCCCGATCTTTGCAAATCTTCTGGCATAACCAAAAACCTAAATAATAATAAA
This sequence comes from Apium graveolens, assembly GCF_009905375.1. Lineage (NCBI taxonomy): Eukaryota > Viridiplantae > Streptophyta > Magnoliopsida > Apiales > Apiaceae > Apium > Apium graveolens. Next base: position 4,951,881 of record NC_133655.1, read on the forward strand.
ACAGGTTTATAACTCATTTTCAATTATATTTACTGTCTATTAGATTTGAAAGAATCAATATGCTGCAACTTTTGCTTTGCTAAAGCATACCCTTTCAGTTTCAGCTTTCATAAAAACTCAAATTCATCGTTTAATGGGGGATAATTACAGCAAATATTAGCTAACGCCTACTGTAAGGTTTTAAGTTCCAGTTCTTATTTTCTTTAGCAACTGTGAAAAAACATATTGATTGGCAATTTACAACAATGTACAAAACTTATTAAAACAACCAATTTACTTACTTGAGAAGCCACAACTCGATTATCATCAGCAGATAATAGAACTCGTATAGCATCATAGAGACTAGAAATAGTCTCATTCTTCTGTTCTTTTAATACTGTGATCATTAGCTCATCAACTTTCAGGTCCATGAATAATTCCTTAAGGACCTCATTACCAGTTGCAGCTGCAGCAATAACTGAAAAACCACTACTCAACATTGTAACATTATCAGTTCCATCATTTAGAATGCGCATCACAACCTCTGGTCCATTGCTATTTCGAAATATTTCAGTACACTGAAGATCTGCAAACAAAAGATTTACATGTCAATTTGAAGCTCTAATCAAAATAAGATTCGATTTCATGTCATACCACCTTCGCTTATGACATTCAATGTCATGCAACTATATCATTTCCGGGTCTCCGACACTTTTAATGTACATATAAATTGTTGATGAGCACATATTGCAACATCATGCAAGTATGATAAGTACATTAAAGGTTACGAATCCCCTGCATATTAATCATAAAGAGATATAGCACATGCTTGTGATTCTATCAGTCGTGTTCATTATCAAAAACAATATGTTAACAACACTCACCATGACTCCTTTCTAGACGCTTCAAAATACTTTGCAGTAAATAGCTTATCTCTTATCCAAGTTTTCTTCATACTGTAAATATACCTCTCAAATAACTTCAATTCCATTATAGTATGTCCTAATCACGCATATCTTCAATTTCAGACTAAATAAGAAAAATTGAGACAAAACCTCGTGCAAAATAATGTAGCCCAAATAACTTCAACTCCATTATAGTATGTCCTAATCATGCATATCTTCATTTTCAGACTAAATAAGAAAAATCGAGACAAAACCTCGTGCAAAATAATGTATAGCCCAAATAACTTCAATTCCATTATAGTTTGTCCTAATCATGCATATCTTCATTTTCAGACTAAATAAGAAAAATCGAGACAAAACCTTGCGCAAAATAATGTAGCCTATAGTCAACACTCAATACCCAATCCAATAACTTCTTGTTGCTACCTCACTACAACAATAACAACATTGATCAATAATGCAACGCGATGAATTTTCCTAAATCCCAAATTCTATTAACCTAACACATCTCGGCAAGTGGTAACTAACAATACACACAAAAACATAAAAAACACAATAAGTTTCCAAACAATACGATAAAAATACCATACCATGAAGTAAATAAACCAAAGCATTCAAACACGAAACCAAGCCCCTTCCGCAACCACTAGGAACTCTCGAACAAATCAAACATACCAACTCCAATCCACCATTTCTAGTAGCAATGGCAGCATTCCCCGATCCCTCAACACCACACAACTCCGTCAATTCATTTAAAACTCCAATCACTTCCTCCGAATTAAAATCACTCTTAATTTTAGAATTATCGCAACTCGAATCGATTTCAAACTGTTTTAATTTATTCAAACACTCGATCACTGGATTACTCTCCCCCGGAACACAAGTAACAATACCTACAATATGTAAATAAAGAGACACAATTACACACAGATCAGTTCAAAAGTAGCTGAATAGTTCAAAGTTTTCTAGTGAGAGCCTCGATAGCGTCTTGTAGTGCTTCGGTGGGGTCCATTCCGAGATCTTCGATGTTTTCTCTAACTGTATCGTTGAAAGTTTGTTGTGAAATTGTACGGACGGGGCCTGTTACTTGTGGACCTCCCATCTCTCTCTATCTCTCTCTCTCTCTCTCTCCCTATCTCCCTCAAATCTCTCTCCCCCTCTCTCTCTCTCTCTTTCTCTCCTCACTCCCTATCTCTCTCAAATCTCTCTCTCTCTCTCTTACTATCTCTCTCAAATCTCTCTCTCTCCCACTATCTCTCTCAAATCTCTCACTCTTTCTATCTCTCTCTCTGTTTAAACAGAGAAATGAACAGAGTCAGAGACGAGAGAGACAGGTGATTGCGCGAGATGGATCTGTTTGATTTGTAGATTTAAAAATCATGAAAGCTTCAAATATCGAACAGTTCGGAGACATGAAATCTATGACGGTTGAAGAGTTAGTGGGTCGTCTTAAAACTCAGGAGGAGAGGATGAAGGGCAGGCAGACAGACAACAACTTCTCTTGGAATCTCAGAAGTGGTTATTTCCGTGACAAGAGTAGGATCAGGTGCTACAACTGTAACACCTTGGGACACTATGCATCATAATGTAGCAAATCACGACGGGAAAGAGAGAAAAGGTAGAAAGTAAACATGGAAGTCGTCGAGGATGATGAACCAGCGTTATTAGAGCCATACGGGCTCAGATTAATAGCTCAGATTATTAGCCATACGGGCTCAGTTGAGTAGCCATACGGGCTCAGATTATTAGCCATACAGGCTCAGTGGAATAAGCCATAGGGGCTGGAAGAATTGCATGAGACAAGTTTAGATTAAGGGAGAAATTATTGGGATTTAATCTAAACTTATTTGTTTTAGTTGTTATTATTTAATAATTATTATGTGGAGTGTTTTATTTACATGACTTGGTCATGCAGCAGTAAGAGTTTTTAGGAAGTTTGAATAAGGTCTCAATAGTGGATACGTGTTAGTAGTCGTTTCAGTAGTTGTGTCTGTTTTCATGCCACCTTGTTAGGAATCAGTTTCTATTTATTAACGTTGTAACCATCTTTTTTATTATCACTGATAATACATTTTGTTTCCCCAGTTTTACAAGAATAAACAACCTTGTCCGTATATTTGTATTGCAGTGTTCAGTTTCTACACATACAACTCATTAGTTGTAATGAGTTTACGATCATGTTCTTCATGAGACCAATGTTTAATGTAATTCGTTGCACTAAAGATGCTATTACTGTTATAAGAATCAGATAGAGTAATCTTATCCTTGATTAATCGCTCAAGCAATAGATTTAGGGATATTTCATCAGCTGCTGGAAGGTGCACCAAATCAGGATATGTTTCGTTCTCACTAGAGCTGAAAACCAAAAAACGTAGAGAATTAGTATATAAAGATAGATGGATAGATAGAAAGACCGATAGATGTAAATATACATGTTTAAGCAAAGTACCACCTCAACATTGGACTTGATCTAGCACATTGAAAATGGGTAAAATATCTGCAGCTGCGACAACAGTAAAGCCATTGGATCCAATACAACCTTCCCTTGCATATTCTACAAAACTGATAAAATGTGCGGTAGACTTCAGGGAGAAAAAATGAAAGGATGAGAGGGTGTTTATGAAATTGAAATTGAAATTGGAAAGAGTGAGGTGCATCTCCACAACTTTTGTGAATCCAAAACTGACATTTGGTACATCTATAAGATGAGTCTAATCTGTTATCATTATTATTGCATACAAAACATTGAAATGAGGAGGGATGCTGGACTAGGGCTAATGCATGACGATGACCAGGATACACAAATACAGAATCCTCTTTGGACTGTTGAATTTGGAGCATAGCACATATGATGCATACATCAGTTTTAGGATTGAAACTACTACAATAGATGAAATCCTCCCTATCACTTAGTAAGCCACAAATTATACAACTTGTAGGCTTTGACTCCTCGCAAAGCTCAAAAAAGAAAAATTCATTCTGGTCGGTTGGGTTTTCAATCTTTAGGGGTAACTCTCCACAGGTTTTGTGAAGTAAAAACTTATGACACCAAGAATCGACATCATGACTAGTAATGTTGCTGCAACTATAAACATTCTTGCACACTACAACAAAATAGGCCAATTACGACGGGAAAAAATGTGCGTCCAACTTACGACGAAAAAAGTAAAACGTCGTAATTATTTACGACGAAACACAAAACCGTCATAAGTTTAGTATTTTATTAATAAAATTATGCACGACACGATTAAATAAAAATGAAAATTATTTGAAGTTGCGACGATTTAAACATTTCGTCGTAAGTTAATTATTTTTATTAAAATTTTAACTTGAAATTGAATAAAAAAATATTTTATCTAAATTTACAATGAAATATTTGCGACAGAAAAAATTGGATCGTCAAATTTACGACGAAAATTAAAATTCGTCGTAAGTTATCAAAGAGGGAAATTTAACTTTTTCCCCAATTTTTTGGTGGGAAAATAAAAGTCATTTGAAGTTGCGACGATTTGAACTTTTCATCGTAAGTTAAATCTTTTTATTAAAATTTTAACTTGAAATTAAATAAAAAAAATATTTCATCTAGATTTACGACGAAATATTTGTGATGGAAAATATTGGAACATCCAATTTACGACGAAAATTAAAATTCGTCGTAAGTTATCAAAGAGGGAAATTGAACTTTTTCCCAAAATTTTGGTGGCAAATTTGACTTTTCTCATTTTTTTTGCAGATAATAATTTATGAAGGATTCTGTCGTAAATTAGCGCGTCCATGCGGTTGGATCGTTGAAAAAATATTTCTAAAATAATCGAAACACTAATTCAGGATAAAACACTAGTTAGTTGTACTAGTCAAAATGTTGCTTGACTGTTAAAATGGCAAACCAAATAAAACTATTTTGATATGAAATTTTGGTTATATCACTAATATATATATCTATTGACATCTATACGGTTGGATCGTTGAAAAATATTTTTAAAATAATCGAAACACTCATTCAGGATTCAACACTAGTTAGCTGTACAAGTCAAACTGAAGCTTAACTGTTAGAATGGAAACCAAATAAAATTATTTTAATATGAAACTTTGGTGATATCACTAATATATATATATATTGATTGACATCCATACGGTTGGATCGTTGAAAAATATTTTTAAAATAATCGAAACATCAATTCATGATTGAATACTAGTTAGATGTACTAGTAAAACATCAGTTTGACTGTTAAAATGGAAAATCAAATAAAATATTTTGATATGAAATTTTGGTTGTATCACTAATATATAAATCTGGTGACATCCACACGGTTGGATCGTTGAAATATATTTTTAAAATAATTGAAATACTAATTCAGGATTAAACATTACTTAGATGTACTAGTCAAACTGATGTTTGACTGTTAAAATGGCAAACCAAGTAAAATTATTTTGATATGAAATTTTGGTTCTATCACTAATATATATATCTGTTGACATCCATACGGTTGGATCGTTGAAAAATATTTTTAAAATAATTGAAACACCAATTATTGATTGAACACTAGTTAGATGTACTAGTCAAACTGATGTTTGACTCTTAAAATGGCAAACCAAATAAAAAAAATTTGATATGAAATTTTGGTTGTATCACTAATATATATATCTGTTGACATCCATACGGTTGGATCGTTGAAAAATATTTTTAAAATAATCGAAATACTAATTCAGGATTAAACACTACTTAGATGTACGAGTCAAACTGATGTTGGTTATATTTATGGACAAGGGGAATGTACCATTGTAGATGATTTTTTTTACATAATTTCTATGTTTTTTATTTATCGTATGTATTAATGATTTTTAGTTAAGGGTTCTACATGGTTGGAGATGCTCTTACATGGGATCATCGGACCCCCTTAAAATTTTAATTTAGTTAAATATGTATATTTAAATTATATAAAAATTAAAAATGACCCTCTTAGTTTTTGCAAAAAAAAAGATTTCCCTTACTTAAAGTTGGGCAAAAAATTTAAGAGTTGTGCTAGGTAACCCAAATATATTTCCCAAATAATTTATCAAATGACGCTGACACATGACTAATTTTGATTCGTGGACCCTTATAAATGCACGCGGGGTCTCATATTATTACTATGAAGGTTGCCAAATATTTATATGACACATCAGATTTTGGGAATTTTTTGGTCTAAAAATTGAGGTGTCTATAAGGGAAAATTATACTTGTTTTAAAAAGTTATGAGTTACAAATGAAAATAGAAGCAGGGAATACAACTAGCATTGGAGTTGAAGTTATATTATAGCACCAAAAAATAATTTATGATGCCAAATTCTAGCAATAACTATAGTAATTTTGCATCTAATATTCGACTTGCTCTAACAACCTATAGTTAAATTACACATAATATGTTACAATATTCAAATAATACATTCTATCTATAATAACCTGAAATAATAACAACATATATTTTTTTTAAATATAGCCAACTCCACGGAGTAAATAACCTTACAAGTAATAATCTCTATTTTAAATTATTTTAGCTAACAGTTTTAGCAATACCGTTGGAGATGCTCTAATACTGTTACTTTACAGAAATATAACAAGAAAACTAACTTCTAGGAGCTGAACAAATGGACATCACAACGTAATCAAGAGATATCCAATACAGTCTTTCATGACAGACTGAAAATGAGTGAAATATCTGCAGCTGCGACAACAGTAAAGTCATTCTATCCAATACAGTCTTTCATGACAGATTCTACAGAACTGATAAAATTTCTGGTAGACTTCAGGAAGAGAAAATGAGAGGATAAGAGGGTGTTTATGAAATTGAAATTGGAAAGAGGGAGGTGCATCACCACAACTTTTGTGGATCCAGAACTGACATTTGGTGCATCAATAAGACGAGTCTAATATATAAATAAGTGATGATTTACATGAATCTATTTCTTCACCGCAGCCACGACAAACATCACCCACCTCAGCAAAGTAATTTTCTTTCAGGATTAGCAAGTGATCATGGCCAGGGTGCTCCATTAAGAATACAGGTATAATGCATGTTGCTTGTGAGCAACATGCATTATACCTGTATCATTTTTCTCTTCCATCTTTAACTTCTTGTAAACAATGAAATATGAAACACAATTTATCGAAAAGAATATATGATTTCTACAGCCAGGCTGGTATAAGAAAGGTTTTACAAACATATGCGTGTTCTCAAAGACATGCATCCAAGCTTTTAACAAGGAATAAGAATATCTAAATACTTGCTCAAAGTTAAAACAACCTGAAGGAAGCAACACTACCTTTTCTGCAAACTATTGATCTTCGTTCCATTTTATGATTATAAGACCATAATTATATTTACCCAAATTCATCTACTTTCTTACTTCCTTTCTAAATTTCCACATCTCACTTCCATGTAATCACTGGTGTGTTTCTTTTTCTTAATAGTTTTTTGAATTTTACATCCAAAAAAGAAAATACATATATCATTTAAACATTGGCCTAGTTTGTTTTCGCTAATTCTGTAGATACTTTTGGAACTTGGAATTCCATGGAATCAACTTACATTTTTTAGTTTCCAAGAACTGCAAAACTTGTGTTTGGTTCATTATTGAGCACGGTTGGATAACTCAAGTGGTTAAGAGTTTATCCTCTGTTGTTCCTGTGTTCGATCACCCAGAGAATTTTTGAGAACATATACTGATTTGTAAGTTTACAAGTCATATTTGTCAAAAAAAAATTCATACTTATTCTTATTTGGTTCATTTATCAACTTTCATGGAATTTCTTTTAAATTAACAATAACAATCAAGTTACAAAGATAAGTAAAAAGAAATTATGAACTAAGCAATATACAAATTATATAAAAACCAAAGTGAATTTGTTTTAACATCCAAACCAGATGCTCAAATACAGGGTCCTCTGAGGACTGCTGAAAGTGGAATACAACACTAGTACTAATGCTAGAACTTGTACTAACACAAAGAAATGAGATATAACATAGGAGGTGACTTGCCTGTTCTCTGGATTCCTAACCACATGATTACGAATCATGAGACATGCATGTTTCTGAAGCTGAGGTACTTCAGGAAACTTATTCATAACTCGTATTGCAAGGTCTCCAGCTCCAGCTTCAATTGCACGAGTTGCATTATCAGGTGCTCTTAAGGAGAGGGTACATATGATAGACATAACCTGTACAGAAGTTGATTTATTTGAATTACTTTGCCTTGCTTTAAAGTCACATCACAAGTTGCATCACAAGTTGCAAAATGTTCTTCACTTTAAGAAACACATGTAAAAAGAACATAAACATCTAACAACATAAAATGTTGTTTCAGATTTCTCGTAATCTTCCATATTTCTATCTTTGTTACACTGACTTGCATAACTGTGGTTACACTAAAATGACCACTGAACTAGCTCAACATGTATATATTTAAATAACAGTTCATTCGCTTTAATAACAACAAAAAATTATGATTTCCACGTAACCTAAAATACAATGTCAACAATATGTGTACAGATACGAGAAGTCCTTTACCTCTTGCAGAACAAATGGGTCGTCAGAAAATCTGGTTGATAGTGTTATAAGCTTGTCCATACCTCCCTTCGCGACAATAGTAGTCTTATTTGCATCACTACCTGCCAACTAATCAAGAAATGTGCCATAAGTGCTTATGGCGCTCCAACCAGAACAAAAACTAAAAAAATCTTGCAACATCATCCAGTGTGAGCGTACAACAAATTATCTAACTCTATAGTTCTCAATGGCAAGATAAATTATCTTTGTAAGAACAAAAATTTACTAATTAATTTTAGACTTAATTGCACTGTGTCGGCTTGAACTTTGTTTGTTTTGCACGAAAATGGTTAAATTTTTAGTTGTGCCAAAATGGTGGCTAATTGATTAATTTATTAGGATTATGGTGGCTCCGTATCACTCCCGTTAAATTCAACGTTAAATGTTAACGGTTGTAGGGGTAATACCGTAATAAGCTCGCTCCCTCTCTAGCCACATCTCACTCTCTCTCAATCACTCTGCATCTTAATCTCTCTCTTCACTCGATCTATCATCTCTGATCAATCTCTCTGCCTCTCCCATCCCTCTCTTTTCATGGCCATCGCCACCACCGTAGTGGTGGCTCCCCTGCTCCACCCACAAAACACACATCACGCACATACGCAGCACTCACACATACACATCATTCACACACATCCTTTAATCACCATCAATATCCTTCGTCTCTCTTTTCCCTCTCTTTACAAACCTCAATCTCCCTCGTCTCTCTCTTTCCCTCTCTTTTTGAACCTCTTTCTCCGTTCGTCTCTCCCTGTCATCCCGAACACAACACAAGATCGCACACATACACCGCCGCACTATCACACACAAAATCACATTCCCCGCCGTCGGTTTGGCCTCCAACCAATGAGGTCTCCACTTGAACCTCCATTTCTCCATTAACAAAAAACCAACAGCATATAATGGTTGATATTGAGATTTTGGTTTGTTATGGTGGCTAATTTTTATAACATGAACCCTAACTTTCAATTTTGGGTTATTTATTCATATAATATAAACATCCGTTATATTTAACATAAAATTTAACGGGAGGGGCGAAGAGCCACCAAACCGCTGACATATTCAACAATTAGCCATCATATTGGCACAAATAAAGATTTAGTCATTTTCGTGCAAAATGAACAAAGTTCAAGCCACCATATTGCAATAATCTCTTAATTTTACAAGGCATCAATGATGAAAGATAAACAGTAATTTTAAATTAAATTCTATAATCATACTTGCTGCAAATTCATCAATTGTTTCTAAGCTTATTGGTTACTGTTCTGTTGTGCAGCTACAAAGGAAGGAAATAACTATTTAATAATGCATTGTATCCTCTAAGCTGGTCTGGTCTAATAATAAAAATAACAATTTAGAGCATAAAGACTACTAGCACGCTATTCATTCTTATAATGCAAAACGCCTAAAGGCTAAAACAATAAAGTCGCATACCTCATTACTGGTGTAATTTGCATCATCTGCTCTCCAACTCAAAAACATCATTAAGGTAATAGCTCCATGACAATACAAAGTGGATTCTAAAATACATGTATATACCCTAAAAGTGAATATGTACAAGGTCGCATATATTAATGATCAACAACATAACCATTACACATGTTACTTCACTCGAAGAAGGGGTCAATCTGATTAGTAAGTGTAGTAGTGGAATTATGGTCATCAAGCTGCTGGTACCAGTTGTTGAGTGTGATTACAAATTAAATACTAACCTAATTGTTCATCTGCTGGTATCTATGTTCCAGTAAGACCTCAAATTGGTATCTATGTTCCAGTAAGACCTCAAATTAACATCTCACTTGATCTGTTTACTCTATACAGCGAGACACGGAAGATATCTGAGAGACCCTCAATATATTTTCTCAATATCTAGAATCAAAAGATAAAAAAATAAAATAGATCATTAACTTTTGCACCAAGACTACTAGCTATTATGAATAGCCCAGAGTTATGCATCATACATATAACAAGCAGAAAATTTACATAAACTTTGCTCAGAGTGCGAACCTTATTCAACAGTGAACATAGAGTTTGTGCCACGATTTGGTTCCTCTGTGCACCGCTATCATTGATGCAACAGAGAATTGCATCTATACCACCACTCTCAGCTACAGACCTACATATCTCATCCTACAATTTAAAGCAGCACCAATCAACATACTGTTTAATATGCCAAATTTGTATAAGGAACTAGTGAGAGAAGAGAATGACTCCAGATCTATATACCATTATATACTCAGCATAATTCATAATCACAGCTGTTTATGAAAGTTGGACTTTAAAGATCAAGGAAACAAACAACTCATACATAAACATAAGATTTATGCTCAACTAAACTAGGAGAAAAAATATTACTTTTCTTTCAACATTGATACCAGGGATCAACCAAAAATAACGTAACAGCAACTTGGAGAAAGAACTAACACTAGGACATAGGTTTAAAAACACAAAGTAGAATAAATACAGTTCTCATCCTAGGAAATGATGCATAGCCTGATTTCCCAACCAACCACTGGCTGGCGCATGATTATACATGAAACACAAACATTAGAAAAGAGGTAAACCATAAAAAGCACTAATCATATACTATATCTTCTCCAGTATTTAATGTTCAAGATTAATACTTAAGGCTTCACCAGCTGTAAGTTTCTTGCAAGTTTCACAAGTCCTAATAATTACTGTCCTAAAAAAAACCTACATTGGTTAAC